>NC_134489.1:58553188-58631712 GCF_040206685.1 Ascaphus truei | reverse complement strand
GTCTGTGAGTGGGGGGTCCTGCTAGGGTGTGAGGCGGTGGGTCAGTGATGTCGGTGCGTAGGGGCGGGAGGCAGCAGGTGTGTGTGGCGGCAGGTATGTGTCGAGTGTGGCGGGTGTCTGTTGAGTGCGTGCAGCGGCTGTGAGGCGGTGGGTGAAAGGCAGAGGCGGCCGGAGTAAGGGCGGGTGAAAGGCAGAGGCGGGGTGGGGAGGCGGTAAGGCGGGCATGAAGGCGAAGGGCGGCGGGAAGGGGAGGAGGGGGGCAAGGGGTGGAGGAGGGGGCAAGGGGTGGAGGAGGGGGGAAGGGTTAGAGGAGGGGGGGAAGGGTTAGAGGAGGGGGGGAAGGGTTAGAGGAGGGGGGGAAGGGTTAGAGGAGGGGGGGAAGGGTTAGAGGAGGGGGGGGGGAGGGTTAGAGAGGGGGGGGGAAGGGTTAGAGGAGGGGGGGGAAGGGTTAGAGGAGGGGGGGGAAGGGTTAGAGGAGGGGGGGAAGGGTTAGAGGAGGGGGGGGGAAGGGTTAGAGGAGGGGGGGGAAGGGTTAGAGGAGGGGGGGAAGGGTTAGAGGAGGGGGGGGAAGGGTTAGAGGAGGGGGTGGAAGTGTGGGAGGGGGTGGGAGGGGAAAGGGAAAAAGAGGTGGAGGGGGGGGGAAGAGGAGCGGAGGGGGGGGGGGTGGAAAGGGGAGCGGAGGGGGGGGTGGAAAGGGAGCGGAGGGGGGGTGAAGGGAGCGGAGGGGGGGAAGTGGAGGGGGGGGGGGAAGGGGAGCGGAGGGGGGAAGGGGAGCGGAGGGGGGGAAGGGGAGCGGAGGGGGGGAAGGGGAGCGGAGGGGGGGAAGGGGAGCGGGGGGGGGAAGGGGAGCGGAGGGGGGGAAGGGGAGCGGGGGGAAGGGGAGCGGGGGGGAAGGGGAGCGGGGGGGGAAGGGGAGCGGGGGGGAAGGGGAGAAGTGGTGGGAAGGGGGAGGAGGGGGAAGGTGGTGGAAAGGGGGAGAAGGGGGGAGGTGGTGGGAAGGGGGGAGGTGGTGGGAAGGGGGGAGGTGGTGGGAAGGAGGAGGAGGGGGAAGGTGGTGGAAAGGGAGAGAAGGGGGGAGGTGGTGGGAAGGGGAAGGTGGTGGGAAGGGGGAGGAGGGGGGAGGTGGTGGGAAGGGGGGGAGGTGGTGGAAGGGGGGGAGGGTGGAGGTGGTGGGAAGGGGGGGAGGTGGTGGGAAGGGGGGGAGGTGGTGGAAAGGGGGGGGAGGTGGTGGGAAGGGTGGAAGGGGGAGGCGGAGGGAAGGCGGGGGGTGGGAGGCGGTGGGAAGGCGGGGGGTGGGAGGAGGTGGGAAGGCGGGGGTGGGAGGCGGTGGGATGGCGGGGGGTGGGAGGCAGTGGGATGGCGGGGGGTGGGAGGCGGTGGGAAGGGGGGGGAGGTGGTGGGAGACGGTGGGAAGGGGGGGGGAGACGGTGGGAAGGGGGGGGGAGACGGTGGGAAGGGGGGGGGAGACGGTGGGAAGGGGGGGGGAGGCGGTGGGAAGGGGTGGGAGGCGGTGGGAAGGGGGGGGAGGCGGTGTGAGGCGGTGGGAAGGGGGGGGGGAGGCGGTGGGAAGGGGGGGGGGGAGGCGGTGGGAAGGGGGGGGAGGCGGTGGGAAGGGGGGGGGAGGCGGTGGGAAGGGGGGGGGGGAGGCGGGTGGGAAGGGGTGGGGGGGAGGCGGTGGGAAGGGGTGGGGGAGGCGGTGGGAAGGGGGGGAAGGGGGAGGCGGTGGGAAGGGGGGGAAGGGGGGAGGCGGTGGGAAGGGGGGGAGGCGGTGGGAAGGTGGAGGGGAGGCGGTGGGAAGGGGGGGGGAGGCGGTGGGAAGGGGGGAGGCGGTGGGAAGCGGTGTGAAGGGGGGGGGGAGGCGGTGGGAAGGGGGGGTGGAGGGGAGGTGGAGGTGAAGAGGGGGGGGTGGAGGGGTGGAGGGGGGGGGGTGGAGGGGAGGTGAAGGGGGGGTGGAGGGGAGGTGAAGGGGGGGTGGAGGGGAGGTGAAGGGGGGGTGGAGGGGCGGTGAAGGGGGGGTGGAGGGGCGGTGAAGGGGGGGGAGTGGAAGGGAGGTGAAGGGGGGGGGTAGAAGGGAGGTGAAGGGGGGGGGTGGAAGGGAGGTGAAGGGGGGGGGTGGAGGGGGGGGTGGAAGGGAGGTGAAGGGGGGGGGTGGAGGGGAGGTGACGGGGGGGGGGTGGAGGGGAGGTGGTGAAGGGGGGGGTGGAGGGGAGGTGAAGGGGGGGTGGAGGGGGGGAGGTAAAGGGGGGTGGAAGGGAGAAGTGGAGTGAGGGAGAGGTGAAAGGGGGTGAGGGGAGGTGATATGGGAGGTGAGGTGTGGGTGAGGGGAGGTGAAGGCCGCTCACTCACCCGTCCGGCAGGTCCCACGTGGATCTGAGGCGGGAGGCAGCGGTGTTGTGGCCGCTCTCCCGCTGTGTCCGGGCGCTCGCTCGCTCGCTCCCCCGCTGACTGTAGCGGCGCCGGGGGGGGGGGGTATCGGGGAGACACTGACACTGGAGGGGAGGGGGGGTGAAGGGGGGGTGGAGGGGAGGTGAAGGCCGCTCACTCACCCATCCGGCAGGTCCCACGTGGATCTGAGGCGGGAGGCAGCGTGTTGTGGCCGCTCCCCGCTGTGTCCCGGGCGCCACCATCTTGGGCACTCGGCGCCGCGAGGCAGCCTGCCTGGCCACTGGCTGTTCCCCCGCCGGGGAGGGGGGGGCATGTATATGTGTGGGGGGGGGAGAGGTGGGAGATATAGAGGGGGGGTCTCGCACGGCCGCTGACACTGGGTGGGGGGGGGGGGGCGCTGAAGGGCTAATAATAGTGTGTGTGTGTGTCCCGCTGACTGTAGCGGCGCCGGGGGAGGGGGGGGGGGTCGGTGTGAAAGCGCGGGAGACACGGGGAGAGGAGGAGGTGCGCGCGGGTGCTGCTAACACTGTGAGCCCCGTGTGTGTGTGTGTGTGTGTGTGTCCGTGTGTGTGTCCCTGTGTGTGTGTGTCCCTGTGTCCCTGTGTGTGTGTGTCCCTGTGTGTGTGTGTGTGTGTGTCCTGTGTGTGTGTGTGTCCGTGTGTGTGTGTCCGTGTGTGTGTGTGTGTGTGTGTGTGTGTCTGTGTGTGTGTGTCCCTGTGTGTGTGTGTGTCCCTGTGTGTCCTTTGGCCCGTCACTCCGCCTCAGGCCAATGAGAGGTGTGCGGGGGCGGGCCAAGGGACCAATGAGATTTCCCCTAGGGACACCGGACATCCAGGCAGGCAGCAGGATGCATGCATGCAGGCAGGCAGGCAAACATACAGTGCTTTCACTAATATAGTATAAGATGTGGTAGAATTCATCACAGAAACCCTGATAATGTGGCAAAGGGATCTTGTGTCCATAACAATGCCTGCCTCCAGTGAATTCTTTTCACACTTGCTATTTTTAAAGGAGATGATATTTAACACGCTGGAATTAATTATTAAGGGGGGGTGGAGGGGAAACAACTGTCAAGTCTCTGGAACCTTACAGATCTACTGCAAATTATTGTTGATAGACTGTATTATGATTTTTTTTTTGTTCTACCATACATCATAAAATATCTGGAGACCAGTAGTAAGCAGATTACTGTATGTTAGAATTGTTGTTTAGAATGTACGTTAGAAGAGTCGACTTTGAAATGTAAATGTGGACATCTACACTCATTTCTTCTTTATTTTGCCAGGTTTGGCTAAACGTATTTGTTCAATTTGTGTGCGAACAAAACACTTCCTTCCTGATATAAAGCATAAATTAGGTGTTGCATGCTTTATTTAAAAATAAATGCAGTAAAATGTCCATTTACTCCGTAACTCAGAGCCCTCCTGATTCATACCATTAAAAAAAAACACAATTTGTTACTGTCATTAGCCAAACAAGCTGTTCTAAGTACTCAAAATGCAACGTACAGGCATACCCCGGTTTAAGGACACTCACTTTATGGACACTCACGAGTAAGGACATATCGCCCAATAGGCAAACAGCAGCTCGCGCATGCGCCTGTCAGCACGTCCTCAACAGCAATACCGGCTCCCTACCTGTACCGAAGCTGTGTGCAAGCGGGTAGACTATAGAGCCTGTTACAAATGCGTTATTTATATCTGTTATGCACATATGACGATTGCAGAAACAGTACAAACATCGACAAGGGGAAAAAAAGTTAGTGCTTCACTTTAAGTACATTTTCGCTTTACATACATGCTCTGGTCCCATTGCGTACGTTAATGCGGGGGGTATGCCTGTATTAAGATAATAAAACTCTTGAGCCTAAACGGGAAATTGTGATTTCTTTAATAGATTCCCATTCATGGTGTGGCCAGGGAAGTTTAGTTATTCAATAATAATTTACATCACAAGCATATCATAGACCTTTTCTTTAGATCGGGAAGGGCATTCCATCCATTACAAAGCCCAGTGCTTGATGGCATCCTTTTGTACAGCTATTAATTACATCGTTTTTGTGAAGGACAATGGTCAATACAGAGAAATAAATACATGGGAGCCGTATTGCGTAGAAACGATGTGGTCTTCCCATGTAATCCTCTTTAAGGTTGGATGTAAGCACAGATGGTGTAGCACTGCCACCGCTATCCAGAGCTCACAGTGGAAAGGTTTTTCAACTCCTAATGGCTCTGCTTTATTGGTTTTCATCTCGGCCTTCACATTAAATTAACTCAATTTGTTTTATTGGTATTTAATATATTCTTATGAGCAGCACAGGTAGGCATTTGGATAGCATTGGAAATTTTAAATGGCTATTGACCTTCTAACCACTGAAATGCTGTGGCTTAATCCATTTATTTCCCTCCTGTAAGTTGACAGGTCCAGATGAGAAGCATTAACATTTGCCAGACATCTCAAAGATATTTTGTATTATTCCAGTTTCTTGTGTTTATTTAAAAAAAAAATAACTGGCTGCTCTGTCATGCGGCGAGCACATGAGAAATACATGCGGAAAAGTCGTTTTTCTGATTGTTTTGACTGCTTGTATCAGACCAGAGTCGTGTTCTCCTCCGTTCATCCTATTTTGTACTGGTTTGTTGTAGGGACTCCCCTGCTGGTGAGACGGAGCAGCGACCCAGCTCTGGGACCTTTTGCAGATTTCCACCCAGGTTCTTCCCATGCTGCTGACCAGGGCCTGACACGTACAATGCAGGTTAGTAACGGACAGTTTACGCTGTTTTGTTTATTTTTTTAACATACGTTTCTGTTTTCACCGCTCGCTGATTTATAAACGGGGTGCTTCATTCCTAAAAAAAAATAATGAGATGTCCAAAATTAGATGGATTGGCCATTCCTCCTCTGTGGCATCCCAGGACATCAGTGGTCCTTATCAGAGAAGCAGAGGGGTAACACTGCTTCTACGACGAAGCTGTATGCAGCCTGTGCTTACTATTTTTCCCTTTTTATTTTACACAAAACGTGTAGAGTGAGTTGAAATAAGGAGGACAAATTGCCGTATGAAAGTTCTAGTGTAGGCGTTCATGCTGTTTAACCCCCTGAGTTCCAGAACGCCTGCGGCACCAGAGTGCGACCAGTCTTCCGGCACTTAACCACATGATCGCTTGGTGTAGAGATCACATGGTCACTAGCAGACTCCCCCCAGGTTTCCGATTGCGCTCTGCGGTGAACACGATCTCCTGCTTGAAAACGAGCCTTTATTGCATGACGTGCTCTGTACATCATGTCCCCTGGCGTGACAGCCTTTATAACGTGCAGAACATACGGCACTTAAAGAAAACTGCAAATAAGATCCTAAATTATTTGATGTCATCCAAAGAGCATAACGCGGAAATCACTTTTCAAAAGTTGTCATTTTTGGGTTTGAACGACCCTTCTGACAGGCTCTGGCTCTTGAGCCCTGCCTTTCTCTCGCAGTGCACCAATTGTATCTAGTAACTGCCTGGTCACATGATCTTCCACACAAAACTTTGCATCATGGGTAATGTAGAGCAGCAATAACTGAATTAAATAACCCTGAGCAAAGCGATCGATTACAGAAGAGCGGATCGATCTGCAGCTTAGCTAATCACTTGTCAGTGTGCAGATTGTATTGATGCACATATTGAATGGAAAAAAAAAACTTGACGTTTGAACTGCGGCTTTAAAATGTTTTTATTCTTTTAGACTGTGTTTATTTTAGATCTATAAAGCAGCTGTCCATTCTTTTTAACCCCTAACACCCCCCTCTTTTTTTCCCCCTTTCTTTTGCCAGGGTGTTCCCAGGGCTGAAACATTCTTTTTTTTTTTCAGCTCAAAGGGACCTCCTGTGATATTTACCAGTAAAAATAGCATGTTTTAATCCCCACCAGGGAAAACAAAATGGAGATCTAAATACCCTGCATCACGCGAGCTAAAAGGAAGCCGCAAATACTGTACTTCTATTTCCTATTGATCCACGTGATGCAGAGATTTAAATGCCAGGAAGTACCAGCGCTAATTTTACCAGTAAGTCCTCGGAGCTGAGATCAACGCGGTCCAGTTCCGGGACCCAGAAACTGCCCCAGTTCCGGGGACCCCCTGCTTACCATTCTGGTAAAAAAAAAATAGGAGGCGGAGTGGGGTTCTGGTGCTTTAACATTGCTTTCAGTAAATGGGAATATACGTACAAACATCAAATATTTCTTTGATGTCACACTTGCTTGTATGTAAATATGCACAGGTATATCAGGTGTTCACCTGTGTGGCATAGTCCCCAAACAAAGAGGTGGACAGATAATAGCATCGCCCTTTAATCATTAATTTGTTTTTATTTAGCAATCTGTTCTGCAAATGCCAGCCCTCTCAGCCTGAAACGACACGTGGTTCCTGCTTTTGTTTTACATTTGCAATGCTGTCACTCACTGGGATATAATCGAGCTAGGGCACCAGAATTCAAAGCACCCCAGACAACAGATGGCCTCGGCTATAACAGTGACCTTCATACTGGTTGTGTTTATAGCTCCATCACCTCTTTCCCTATCCTTGCACCTCGGAGACAGTTGGTCTCTCAAACCAGCTGCCTGCAGTGCATTTGAATTCATCTACATCCCCAGGGCTGTAAACACCATGTAGCATTGTGTAGCATTTCCAAACGAGTGTTTATCCAAGTCGTTTGCAAACCAGAATCCACATAGAAACTGGCCAGCTGTAAAATATTATAATAAACGTCTGGCCAGCTTGAAACAGTGTCTGTCATGTTTCCCTGTGTGTGGCAGCACATCTTAGAGTAGACCGTGGGACATCTGCAGTATTTATTCATTGTTTGCAAGGTCCATAACTGTTTGCTGCTGTTGAGGGAAAACTAAAAGGAAAAGTTGAATTTAAAAATAAATGACTGGCAACTAAATAGATTTTGAAAGAAAAATGAGTCCCTTTGAATACAACTTATTTTTTGCAAAAAATGAGTTTAAGCAAAACTAAAAATGGAAATGCAGCTGACAAAATAACACATTTTAGTAAACACTTCAAGAGATGCTAGTAATTGGAGTTAACTTCTGTAACATACACAATTCCCACTGTTGATTTAAATGAGCAACTGGTTACAAAACTGCAGGATAAATGTTGGGGAGCTTTTGAAGTCCTTTGTTAATGGGTGAAAGGAATGTGTTGGCAAAGGCGCTGGCCATGTAAGATAACCAGACCTCTATCACATATTAACATAAAAGAGACACTGAATTCTTCCAATAACACACTGAACTCACAGCAACATTACAAATGCCCCTTATCTTTATTTGGAGACCTCAAACATCTATTGATGGGGCACGGCGGTGATGGATATAATCCCTTAAAATGATTGTGGTTTCTGAGGATACTTGCAACCAACCACCTCCGAGTGTTAGCAACTTGTCCACATCCATTACAATACAGTGTATGGCTGAGAAGATAGTGGATGAAATATTAGGGCTAAAGATTTACAAGGGCTTTGTTTTTAATGTATATTTATTTTTTTATATAATCTGGTCCCTCAAAAATGTTTATAAGATAGATAGTTTATGATAAGTAAGCACTTTGAGAGCATTGTAAAATACATGGCCTCTCCATTTAATAGTATTCATAGCGTTTGTCACATCCAGCTGCACAAGCTGTCCACTGATAAGGTGGGAGTGGGGCACTGTATCGCCACTATGTGACTTTGTTTCCAAAAGATAAAACCCCCGTCCAATGAAAAGGCCAAGCATTTTCCAACGACAGGAAGTTGCAGAGCATTTCATTTATTATTCTGTTAATGAGCACCGGCCTCATGTAAATAATCCAAAAGGGGGCATTTGGCTGAAAACATGGACACCTGGGGCACTATTCCGCAAAGTATTTTATGGAGACAGATTGGTGCTGTCTGAATGACTCGGACAAGCATAATAATTGAAGCCGAGTGTTATTTTCTGCCTGACATTTTCTCTTTGCTGCAACAGTGCCAAAGTGACATATTGTGGCAGTAATAGGCTATGATGGCATATCATGCCATCTTTCTATCCAGAGGCCTCTGCCAGTCCATTTGGTGAAACTTTCACTTTTTACAGCGAGAGAGAGTATTGCTCAGGGCTCTGGTTTTTTTTCTGACTTCATATTCATGGACCATTTGGTCCAAAAATATTGGAACAAGATCTGTCTGATGAAGAACTCAGATTGTGTTATCCAAGTGGATGTTTTAGCCAAGAACACAGGGTGTTTATCCAAGCGGATAAAGTAATGGAGTAGCTTATGCTGGTATAAGTATACATTGGGTTCTCTTAAAAAAAAATATATATATATATATATATATATATAGCCTTATGTTTCACGACTTGAGAAAGTGCCGACTGTGGTTCATGCTGTAATGCGGCCTGTTAATCCCCATTGTTACACAAGGTTTCATTTTGTTATGTTTATTCAATGGAAAGTGAATGCAGCAAAACATATGATTTTTTTTTTTAAATAAATCCATTCTGTAGTATTAGATAACTTACTGCATTTGATTTTTTATTATTAAACTCTTAATGTCTTTTTTATTAGTTTTAAACCATGTTTTGAGTTCTATAGCAGGATTTAACCTACCGACAGCAGTGCAAGATTTTGCAACACTTTCCTGTTTGTAATAATTTGTTGCCAATGTTCCCAGTAGTTTGAGCTGTAAACTGCAACAATATAAAAGATAATGTTATATTGGTGATATAAAGATACATTGTAGCTGCTGAGTTAACCTGACTGAAGCAGCCATTATGTTAGTAACACTATAAGGATTTTGACAGATTTATAACAGGACCACCAAACGATTGCCAGCTTAGGTAAGAATGTAGCATTATACATTGTCACGTGCTTTACGTATAAAAAAAATAAGAAAAGGGAGGGATGTAGTATTGCTGCTTTTAGTCTAATTAGGACTTTTTGCTCTACTGAACAACATAAACCTTGATGCTTTTGAGCCAAAAATGCTTTATGATAAATCAGAGCCATATTTTAAGATTAGGTCATAGAGATTATTGTACTGTAATATCATTTGTAGTGCATTGAGATAACAGGTGAAAAATCATAGATCTCATGGTCTGAATGAGCATGAAGTCAAATTCAAGAGAGTATTGTACAAAGCTCTGTGGAAACCTTAAAACCTGACATAGCACAAAATTTGCCAAGTTTCATTTGGCGAGCTGTCATCTGTCCAACACAGCCCTGTAGGCTACAAAATCAGTATAATTTATCATGCAAAAAAAAACCTTTTAACTGCTATATTCCCAACCTTCCTTGGTCATTTCCACAGGGTATCTATATGCTGTAAAAGTAACTGCTGTGCTTCTGTTTAGTTCACGTTATTTATGGCTCTGCTACAGTAGCCAATAGAGTTGGTATATTTTTCTTTTGACGTCAAGGATAACATTGCTCCAGCTGAGCTATGTCAGAGCTTTTAGCAACAAATAAGTGAGAAAGCGATCGGAACACTGAGCATGTCTCATCTTGTATAGGGGATTGTTCTCTTGTAGTGCTCCCTGCCTGATCACAAGAACAAATTCTTGTTCGACACGAAAGTCAGGCTCCATATTGTGGGTTTTTATTTATGCACTGAGGTCCATATTGTGACCTGTGAGATTTCTAATCATAGCCGTAACCTATAGATTACAATGGACTTGTATGCCATTTGTATTTCTTCTAAAAGTACACACAAAGATTCCAGCTTTTGTAGTGTTCTTCAACTCTATATGTCAGGATTATGTTGCCTCTCCACTTCCTAAGAGTTTTGTTTTCAATGTGATTATTTCTTGCACGAATGCAAAGGGCCTAATTATGTTACATACAGTAGGTAACTGTGAATCACAAGTTGGAAATCACAAGTGGACTGTTGAGATTTCTGAAGTACAAGTTCTAATTAAATCCATTAAACTCATTTTAAAAGTACAAAAACTAGAGAGAAAAAAATGGCCAGATTACCATAAAAAAAACAATACAGTAAGGCACATGTACAGTAGATTGTTGGTACCATTTGCTGGCACTCGCCACTATTGCATAAGATCAAATAGCTGCTTCGGAGACTCACTGACTGTCGATGAATGAATAGAACGTTAATGTAAAAAACTGATTTCTAGAGTCTGATATTATTTTAGAACATCAGACATAGAGATTTGTCAGTGAGAATATTATCATTATCAGTCAATTGCAAGAAAAATTGATGTATTCTATCAATATACACTTAAAATTCTATATATATATATATATATATATATATATATATAATGTTGACCCCAGACTAGAACATGACACGTGATGCAATCAAATTTCTATGCACAGCTTATGTTTTGTCTACTTTAATAATTGCTGCTCATTTTTAAACCACAAGGTGTCACTGACCATTACCCTGTTGCCTAGTGGACGATCTTCAAGCATCTTGTCAATCACTTACCAGTTCCTGAGTTGGGCCTAAGTCATATTTTTGCAGAGACATTGATGATGTACATGCAGCAAAGCACTTAAGAAATGGTCTTTTTTCCATATTGGGATTTTTTCCATGAATTGTTTTTTCTAACTGTGACACACAGCATTCATCATTGGGGGAAGGTCTCTTGACATAAAATGACCTTGATGTTAGGTTTCATATTGAGACAAAGTGTCTACCTAGGATTCTTGTGTCTTGAGAATGAACAGAATGTAGCAACTGGACTGATTGTAGCGTAAAAAGAAAAAAAGGAATCTGATTTCCATGAATCACATTTTGTCAGAAACTACTTCAATGTTTGTTCTACTGGTAAAAACTCATTGAATGCATCTAATCAGCCTTTGAGGTTGTCAGCGCTGAACTTTTGATGTCTGATTAGATGATCACACAGACATCTGCAGTTGGTTATATTTGAAGGCATTGGTGTGCGGCCCTGCAGAACCAGGGCTGTCTGCTACTTTTTAAGGAATCCTTTTTTTTTCTTCTTTTCTTCTTGCCCTGGAGCAAAGAATGCCACTGACTGAGGATTGTCAAACTGGCAGAAGTACATGTTTTCTATTTGTCGTCTTCCAACAATGAACACAATTCCCCGGTGGGTCCATCCCATGAAGCAAGATGAATTGTTAGCTGCCATTTCTAAATGAAGCCGTGTAACATTGTACATGTAATATCTCGGCAATGTGTTCCGAGCAGTCTACTGTTTTCTGAAACATGTCTTTAACTGGTGTGTGGGTGAAGAAGCTGGCCAGCTAGCAAAGGGGTTGTGCAGGCACAATACCATGCAAACATGTTCTGGCAAATCTTGTGCTAAGTAAACAAATACGTTGTCCTATGTTATTTCTTGGAGTTGGCAATGAATTTGATTCATACATCTGTGTTTAACAAGAGATATTCAATCCAAATGAAGGTTATAGATTATATATATATATATATATATATATATATCAAAAACGAATAGACGATAGTTCTGTGGTTTAAATTTATAATCTGCCCACAGTGTATACAGCGCTTTACAAAAGGTGTGTGTGGGAGTGTATTCCAATGGTGTGGGTAGGTGTAGAAATGTAAGAGAGTGTTGCATTACTATTAATGTGTTTAGATACTGTGTGGTCCCTATTGGTATATAGGGATAGAATTATATTGTACATATGTATGTGTAAGAGACAGCTGTGTGTGCATTCTCAAGAAAATTATGGTGAGGAGTAAAATATTCAACGGTACAATTGAATGCGGGACAAACCCATGCCAGGACGCAAGATGCAAAACCTGCGCAATGCTCCACACAGCAGGCACAATACAAATACCACACAGGAATCTGGAGTACAAAATCAGAGGAAGGTTCACCTGTTCCTCCGGCAATGTCGTATTCCTCATCATGTGCATGAAATGCCCAGGGGGCTGCTACTATATAGGTGAGACGGGACAGGGGCTAAACAAGAGAATTTATCTGCATCGACCACAGCATCACACGCGGAACAAGAGACAGTCCTGTCGGCGAACATTTCTCTGACTCTGGCCACAAGATGAACGATCTGAAGGTGGTCATACTCAAAGGTAATCTCAGAACACTGAAAGAGATACGGTTGCATGAATACAAATGTATGCAACTGTTCGGGACACTTAGTGGCGGCCGAAACCGAGACCACAGTTTCATGAGTCACTACTGACACGAGAACTCTCTTCCCATGAGTGCTAAAGGCCATGTCTATACATGCTGCACTATTTGAATGCACACACAGCTGTCTCTTACACATACATATGTACAATGTAATTCTATCCCTATATACCTACAGGGATCACACAGTATCTACACACATTAATAGTAATGCAACACCCTCTTACATTTCTACACCTAACCACACCATTGGAATACACTCCCACACACACCTTTGGTAAAGCGCTGTAGACACTGTGGGCACTTTATAAATGCATATTTACATACATACACACGTACATACACACACACACACACACACACACACACACACACTCTTGCATCACTAACATTCAGGGACCATTTAACACCTTGAGTCATAAATCACATTCTGCACAGGGGGGAGGGATAGGCTTCAGTCAGATACATTCCAAGATGCACTGTTTTTAAGTAAAACCCTTTCTTGCTTTATCCATTGTAACACCGCCGGAAGAAGAGATCAGTGTTTCTCGAAAGCTCGCACAAATAAAAGCATTTTGTTAGCCACAGAACGGTATCATCTATTTATTTTTGATTATTAAGCTCAGCTAACAAAGTACAGATACCTCTACATCTGTCTGTCTGTCTGTCTGTCTATATATATATATATGAAGCAAAATGGGCACTATCTGTAAATTGAAACAAAATGAAAAGAATTACATCAACCGGTCCCCACCTGGTAATGTGTGGGAACTAGTGAATATGTCACTATTTTTGAACATCCTTGTTGGTGTCTTATTTATCTCTGACTAGATTGCTCATTCCTTTGATTACCCAATATCTATAAAGCTTCTCATCATCCAAAATAGACTTTAGTTACATACAGTATATGTGTATATAAACGCTCAACAAGTGTAAGTATAAAAGAAGCGTCCGAGGTAGGTATGGTGATGCTTTAATAATGATTTCAGGGGCCACTTTTAATTCTAAACATTAAGTGGAAGTATTTAAGTATACAAACTGGGATTAGACACTGGTAGAAAGTAATAACCCCCAAAAAGTGGTGTTTTTTTCCAACTATGGATGCAATCTTTTTTTTTTTTTTCCTTTGAAAGCAGGATTACCATTAACATGCTTTTAATTTCCTTCTGATGGGGCTCATGCTTTGATTTGCCTAAATTGATGTAAAAAAGAAAAAAGAAAATTCTTTGTACTGTAGGATAATTATGCATTGACGTATTTGAGAAAAAAATGAGTGCGATCATGTTACATAAATCAACTTGGATTGTAAGCTCCGCAGGGCAGGGATGCCTTTCCTAATGTTTGCTTTTATGTCTGTAGCGCGGATTCCCAGTATGTCTCCTATTATTTTGTCACATATTAACGACTAAATCGCGAATTAATTACTAAATACACATATTTCAAATGCGTTACAAGCGTGTAACTCGCCTACACGTAGCTTTAGGTCGAGCTTATAGTGCCGGCGACGCGACCGGTGACGTCACCTGTCGCCGCTAGCGAAAGTTGTAATTCGCTTTCCGGCGACGTCGCGGGCGACTAGGTCTGTGATTGGTTCAGAGGCTGTCACATGTGGCGACAGCCTCTGAAAAATCCAATTTGACCGGCTTCAAAAATTCACGGCGCCAGCATTGCTCCGTCGCGTCGCGCTTACTATAAGCTCTTACTATAAGCTCTTACTATAAGCTCTTACTATAAGCTCTTACTATAAGCTCTTACTATAAGCTCTTACTATAAGCTCTTACTACAAGCGCTTGCGACGGTGACAATGCATTTGTTTTCGAGCAACATCGCGTCTCCGGCACTATAAGCGGAGCCTAAAGCAGCAATACTACATCCCTATCCCCCCCCACTTTTTTTTATTCTTTTTTTATTATGTGTATATGTAAAGCATGTGACAATGTATAATTCTGCATTATTACCTAAGCTGGCAATCGTTTGGTGCTCCTGTTATAAATCTGTCAAAATGGTGTTACTAACATAATGGCTGTATCAGTTGGTGTAACTCATCCTGCTATTACTAATGTAACATTGATTATTGTTACAGTTTACTACTCCGAATGCTGGGAACATTAGCAACAAATGATCACAAACAGGAAAGTGTTGCAGATACCTTGCACTGCTGGAGAGGTGGGCTAAACCCTGCAAAGGATGCTCTAAAACTCATTAAAAATGCGATTAAGAGTTGAATAATAAAAAATTTAAATACGCATTAAGTATCATCTATTACTACAGAAGTGATTTATTAAATAATAAAAAAACACAAGATTTCACATGGTTTGCTGATTTAAGTTAAATAAATCAGTAACGCATTGTTTTAATCTACTCATTTGTATATTCTCATAAACATCACAGAAATATGTTTTATTTCGCATTCAGAGAGAGGGCCATATTTATTAAGTGGTGCTATCCTGTAGATCACTTTCTGGTCCATTCACTTACATTAAAGGTGTCTTATAGCAGGGGTGCGCAATCCTTTTTTCTATGCTCCCCCCTCCTTACCTTGGGTCCGGCGTTCTGACGTCACGTTGCCATGGCAACGTGGCATCATTTGACGTTGCCATGGCGACATGTTGCCAGAAGCCACCGGAGCCAAGGTAAGTGAAGTTACAGAGGCCTTCGCCGCTCCCCTGGCATTTAATTTAAATGCCTCGGTAAACGCCGCCCCCACCCCCTGCAGTGAATCTCGCGCCCCCTGTCTTAGGGCCTCATGCAGAGAGCAGCGCTATTTAGAATTGGAGAGGGGGAAAAATTTAAGCTTTTTTGGAGAGTTTTTTTCTCCATATGCAGAAAGGGCAGAAAACTGCATTTACAAGTCTTTCTGCATATGGAGAGTTTCAACCAGCGCTATAAGCGCTGTTGAAACTAGTGGGGAAAAAATGGCGTTTTTTTTTTTTTCCCCTCCACCGGCCGCGGAGCGCCAGCTGCTTGGTGGAGAGGAAAAATGTTGAAAATCGCGCCATTTTTTTGGCGCGAACAGCCACTAGATGGCGATCGCGGCTCTCTGCATACGGCAGAAAAAAAAACTGGAGAGATTAGAAACTCTCCAGCCGCGCGGCGAATTTCAAGTAAAAAAAAAAAAAATGGCGCTTTTTTTTTAACTTGCCTTTTCCGGCGGTTTGGCGAGATT
Source organism: Ascaphus truei (assembly GCF_040206685.1). NCBI lineage: Eukaryota > Metazoa > Chordata > Amphibia > Anura > Ascaphidae > Ascaphus > Ascaphus truei. The sequence goes on along the minus strand of NC_134489.1, from coordinate 58,616,067 downwards.
CCTTTTTGCGCTGCTCTCTGCATGAGGCCCTTAATCTGGTCATGGTCTGTATATTTGTAATGTACGTAAGTGATGTTGTTAATATGCTGTATTTACATATTACTGGAAGTGCCTAAATTGTATACAGCTGTCTTTGTTTTTCTCACTCCCTGTCTGATCTGAAATATATTTACAGAAGAAATAATCCAAGCATGGCATTGTCTGGGCTAACTTTCCTCCATGTTTGGCTTATTAAATAAATATGTTATTTGGTTACTTTACCTAAGTGGAAGCAAATTGTGTTCATGTTTGTAATAACAGCCAGAGTTTCTCCCTTAGCATTAGCCTCTCCGTTACTAATGGATGGCAGCACATTGCAGGTTAATGCAAGCCCTGTTTTACTTGGGCAAAGTAATAAACGAAAGGAAATGAGCTGCCAAATAAAAAAAGAATAGCATAATAATCTCCGACTGGTTTAGCTAACCCTTGGGACAGGCTGCCAGAACTGCCAGGTGAAACCCATACCGCAGGGGTGCTCAACTCCACTTCTCAAGAGCGCTCCCCCCCCCTCACCCCCACCCCCACCCCCCAACAGGTTGGGTTTTCAGGATATCCCTGCTCCAGCACAGGTGGCTCAATCAGTTCCAGCCTCAGTGCAAGTTGCTCAATCAGAGGCTGAGCCTCTGATTGAGCCACCTGTGCTGAAGCTGGGATATCCTGAAAACCTGACCAGTCGGGGGAACTTGAGGACTGAAGTTGAGCACCGCTGCCCTATTGAATGCTTTGAGGAGTACAAGTTTAGTTTGAACAGGGTAGTGATACTGTGTGTGTGGAATTAACACAAGAGGAGCAGTATTTAGGACAGAGGTTGTAATTGGTTTTTTTTTATGCAATATTTCTACTCGACAAACATTTGTTGCTCAAAAACTTCCTGAATACATTTTGAGGGAAAGAGTCACATGTTTATGACGCTTCTTCTAAAACCGTCATCTTCTACAGCTCTCCCACACTGGTAGCAGATTATTTGCACCCTTTAGAGAGATTGTCTTTGTCTATGGATATTTAGGCATCTAACATATAGAAGTTGCCTTCTGGCTATTACTAAATCTTGCTAACACCATCCACTTTAGCAGCTGAAATAATTTGATGTATAGCATTTAAAAATACTACTTGCTGTATGAGCGGCTTCACATGTCTGACAGGTCCACAAATCTACCTTTCTCCGAAATCACTCACAGCACAATGCTTCCACTGCAGCCAGGGATTATCGGTAATGATAAGCAAGTGAGCACTAATAGTGCATCATATTTTGCCTTTCATCCATGTTAACATGGACCCCTAGACGTTTATGCCTGCCGTATTACGCCGCTTTTTCAGCACAGCCTGGGTTACAAAACTACTTAGCCAGTAACCCTACTCACAGACAGCTGGGTTTTGTTTTCCCCCTTTTCCACTTCAGCGGCTTGGGTGCTTCCACTTGTGACCATCCTCCCGAAGTCGGACAATTCCTTGTTCCTTTCCCCAAAAATCTTCAGCCAGTAGGCCTGGGTCTTCGGGGTCTTTGGCGTCGTCCTCCGCCAGGATTCGGAACGTCCTTCTCTTCCTCCGGCCAGAAGGCCCGCAAGAAAGTTCAAGTCTTTTGTTTTTTGGCCGGAGCCTAATCACCCTGTCTTTTTCCCTCCAAAGAGAGACGGTGACCAGCCGTGCAAAGATTTGTACCGGAGCACCCAGACCCCAAATAGGCCGGTGGGTTAATAAATATCATCCCCCTTAGCTAGAAGGCCCAGGGAGCAACGGGAAGGAGGGATGTAAATCCTTGACATCATGTGTCTATGCTGGGAACAGTTCGAAGTACCAGTGTGTCACTGCGATAGGTCTTAACCTAGCCCACTGTGAGCTTCACACAGACGGTACTCTACAACGAACTGCCCCTCAAAGGTAACTGTGTAAGCTATGGTGAGAAAAACAACTCTCCAATGTACAGCAAATAAAAATACTTCTTATGAGCACCTCTCAGACATGTGCCTTTTCCCGTAATCTTTCAGTATACAATGCTTCCACTGCAACCAAGGATTCTGGGTAATGACATGCAAATGAGCACTCACGGTGTGTCACTGACGGCAGTGGAAGCTTTGTAGGATGCGAGATTATGGGAAAGGCAGGTTTGCGGTCCAGTCTGAGATGTGCATATGCTGTTATTTGCTGTATGGTGGTGGTGGGGGGGGGGGGGGGGGATGGGCGGTTGTCACTTTTGTTACTCACCACAACTTTGTGTAGAACAGTTTTTAGTGAATGAAATCCATTTTTTCTTCGTCACAAGGAGGATATTGTGTAACTTCTTTTCCCCTGTATACCTCAATTGCTGTCACCCCAAGTGGCTGTGTCACTTTAGTAAAAAAAAAAATATATATGTTCTGTACACAGCATTGAACAGATGTAATTATAATGTGTAATGCAATCACTAAAGGCTTTTCGATGGCAAGCTTCTTTGACAGGAGACACCCTTGTCTGTTTTTCTTAATATATTCAGTATGTACTATTGTCATGCAGTGTCATTGTTCTCACTCCCACATTGTACTGCACAGTGGAATATGTTGGCACCATACAAAGAAAAGGTGATCATAAAATGAAATCAAATTAAAACCCAACTTCAAAGGGTAGTGGCACATTCCAGTCCTTTTGGACCCAGAAGAGACGGCACCTTTTATGTTAAACTTGGCTCCTTGTGAATAGACCGAGCTCCTTCTTCAGTATGCTATGAATACTCTTCTCCATAGGAGGGAAGCCTCTGTGTACACTGCAGTGGAATGTAGAGGCGTCAGTGCCATAGAGAAGCGGCTTAACAGTATATTGAATTAGGGCCTGAGTCTGTAAGAGAGAGAAGGTCCCTTGTGTATTGTGATTTGAATACATACCTTAAATTGTGTCTAAATGGATAGGCAGAAATCTACATGTTCATTTCATAGTAATGTAATATACTGTTACAAATAAATTGGCCTCCAGTTCTTACTAAAATAGGTTTAATTTTTGCTCAAATTGCTCCACAATTTTTTTGCTTCTAAAATCTCGATTTGGAACTTTTTTTAAAAATACATTTTCGGTTTAATACAATACGTGCTTTACCCAACTGCTGGTCCCACAATCCTAATTGAACATCAGAGTAATGTGTCACACAATGTGTGTGTAGATGTCTGTTGTACACAGTAGATGTGGGTGTGCTGAGCCGATACCAAAAGACAATACATGTAAAGTATTGAACTGATGTAGAGTGATCTACGTGGAAAACCGCAATTAAAGGGTTGTTGATAAATCAGAGCTCTTTAAACAAAGGACAACATGTCATAGTTTGGGGTAATATGGGTAGATTAGACAAATGCAAAGAACTGTTATTAAACCATGTATTGATTCTATGTATTGCATTAAGGGCAGAACATCCTGCTGTGATTGTACAGTTAGAAAGTGTGTGGATGAATCAGTAGCACTGTCCCCTGTGTTTGGAATGTAGAAACAATGGGCTTAAAGAATAACGGTGTAGCCTGGCTTTTAATACATCTGGACTACTACACTCCATCCACAGAGGCCTTAAGGACAGATGTTTATTGCTGTGTTGTAATGAAGTGGAGTGATGCACTTTTAGCTTTATTTCACTCAGTTTAATACTCATCCTGTGCTTTTTATTACTTGGAAATGTATATTATGTAATAAAGAGGAACAAATACAGTAAAGACCCAGAATATTACTGAAGACATCTAAAAATGAATGAATTAAACACTAATGCTGCCCAAATGTTTTTATAAAGCAATAGATACCAATACAAAAAAAAAATCTCTAGTTTAACTTAATCACTATACAGGGTTATGAAACATGGTTGTGCATATCACACGTTGGGGGGGCCTATTTTTTAAAAAAGTGTGATATGTGGCTATGACGTCATATGGCTTGTTCGCCCTCATTGGCTGATCCGCCGCCGTGATGTGGCCAATGTTTGGCCGCCGCACCAAAAATCTTGTCTTTTGGCCAAGGCGGTCGCGCATCGCGCATTGTGCTAGGGCGTGCAGGCAGCTACTGGGGCCGGCCCCATAGAGGGCTGTGCTCTGGTTTGTAGTGCTCGCAGCAGCGGCCACTGGGGACCTAGCCTTAGAAAGCTACATTTTGTGCTGTTGACCATTTGTTGTTTCTACAACAAACCGAGTAATAGCAAGCAACCTCAAGTCAAACTAGTGAGATTCTGGAGCAACAAAACTGCATATTTTAGGGAATGTGTTTTCTTGTTTTGTTTTTTATTAGTCAGACGCAATTGAAGTCTGAGATCTTAAAGCCAAAATTAATGAGACTGACTTTAAAACCGTGAAACACCAACAAAATTAGTATGAGAGAGGAGGGGCACCCGGTTAAATGTACATACACCTGATGTTAAGGACAAATCAAGCAATTAATGCAAGAGTACCTGCTCAATCAGTGTCTTGTAAGCAACTTTTGTTATGCAAACATCTAATTAAATGTTTTTTTTTCCAGGCTGTAAATACAGTTCTTAGGCTCATTAAATGCTCTTGTGTAGCTTTTGAGATTCCAGGTACATTTTCTCATTCTGCTTCATACAGAGAGAACTTGACTGCAGTCTATTTATTGAATTACGAAATTCATCACTTCATTCTGTGTGTCATTAGTTTTCAGCGATGCCAGGCACTGCAATGATGCAGGTTTTGTTTTTGTTTTTCAAACAGAAAAGACAAAAGAAAACCGCTAAAATAAAATTAAAAGCTGCATCAACAACATTTCATCTAACATACAGAGGTTTTGAAATTATCCAAATGGATAAGAGAAGCTTGTGCCAGTGAAATAAGTCTGCAAACATAATCAGATCAATATAAATTGAGTTAGTGTGTATGCAGTAGGCAGAAGAAGGTGGAAATTAGTTTATCTGCACCAGACTTTTTTTTATATAAGCTTTGAACAGTGCTGGATAAACTAGTTTTGAAACCACATTAGATTTTGTATTCTTTTGTACTGTAGCTGAATAAAGCTAGTGTGACAGAATTACAGGCGTGCATTGCTTTTTTTAAAAATCTAATAGTATATATCCTAATGTTCTTCATATAATAAACACACACTTCTATATATTTGTTTATCTATATTATAATATTGATATTTTCTTCTTTTTCGGCCTGACAATGTAGCCGGCGCATCACATGGAATTTTTTAGACACAATAAATCCCTGTAGAGAAGGAGAAAAACTGGAAGAGCACTACTGTAGGTATCAAAAAAGTAGAAAGGAGGGTGCGTATCCCATAAAAAGATTATTTATTGGTCATGGAAAAACAGAAAGCGCTCTGTGAAGTGTGAAACGTTGGTAGGGCTCTCCATTGCCCTGTTTTTCCATGACCAATAAATAATCTTTTTATGGGATACGCACCCTCCTTTCTACTTTTTTGATACCTACAGTAGTGCTCTTCTAGTTTTTCTCCTTCTTTACTAGCCTACCCCTTGGAGGGAAGCTCACCTGGGGACCCCTCACCTTTGGATCGCATGGACTGTGCAGCACTCAGAGTGAGTCGCTTGCTACATGTTTTCCTGTTCAGGACTTTATTTAGACAATTGGTACGTTATAGGGTGTTATTATGCTCAATCTTCCTTGTGTTATTGTTAACAACAGCGTCACTTATTAGTGAGCTTACCATCCGGGACTGCAACGCAGTACCTGTCTTCTATCAAGTTTATGTTTAGGGGTCCCCCCTACAAGTATCTGGTTATTCATTCATTAATTTATCCTACTGTTGGGGTTTTTAGCAATACACAGTCACATGGTCTGTCTACAATGAATCCCTGGCCAGAAGAGCTGACACTCTGATTTTTGTCCATGAGGCACAGGGAGATAGTGACTTAGCCTAAAGTCAAAAGGAGGAGCTGAAACCAGGGTCCGAATTGGGGTTCACCTACTTTAAAATATTTGACTTTTCCACTAATCTGTCTCTCTCTCTCTCTCTCTCTCTCTCTCTCTCTATATATATATATATATATATATATATATATATATATATATATATATATATATATATATATATATATATATATATATATATATATATATGTTGCAGACCTGCCTAAGACATGCGGATGAGCATACAGTTGTATTTACATTTGCATATTTGCTTTGCTGTGGAGGGTTTTTGTCACTTTTTTTACTCACCTTAACTCAGTATTATGGTTGGCCCATCCTTTAGCTTCTTTGCATACCCTGTTAATCAACCCCACACTGATGAGACCCATTAAGGTCGAAACAGCTGTCTGTGGGTGGTTTTCTGGGTATGCACCTTAACCCTGGCTGTGCTCAAAGCTGTGACCATGCAGCAAGCTTAAGCCTATAGGGAACCATGTTAAAAATGGTTTTTGAAGCAAAAAGTGGCACTGTGTGCTCATTTGCATGTCATTTCCCAGAATCCCTTGCTGCAGTGGAAGTGCTGTGTGATGGGTGATAATGGGGAAAGGCGGGGTTGCAGACCTGCCTAAGACATGCGGATGAGCATACAGTTGTATTTACATTTACATATATATATACAGTATATATATACAGTATATATCTGTACCGTGTTAGCCGAGCTTATTAATCAAAAATGAATAGATGATACCGTTCTGTGGCTAACAAAATAATTTTATTTGTGCGAGCTTTCGAGATACACTGATCTCTTCTTCCGGCGGTGTTACAACGAATGAAGCAGGCAAGTGTTTACTAAAAAACAGTGCATCTTGGAATGTTATCTGTGACTGAAACCTATCCCTCCCCCCTGTGTAGTATGCAATTTATGACTTGAGGTGTTAAATAGTCCCTGAATGTTAGTGATGTAACAGAGAGTGTGTGTGTGTGTGTGTGTGTGTGTGTATAAATAAATAAAGAGCCCACAGTGTATACAGCGCTTTACAAAAGGTGTGTGTGGAGTGGGAGTGTATATCAATGGTGTGGAAGTGTAAGAGGGGGTGTTGCATTACTAAAAGTGTGTGTAGATACTATGTGGTCCCAATTGGTATATAGGGATGGAATTACATAGAGTATTTGTATGTGTAAGAGACAGCTGTGTGTGCATACATGTAGCGCAGTATGTATAGATATGGCCATTAACACTCATGGGAAGAGAGTTCTCTCATGTCTCTATGGCACTATATATATATGTAAGTTATTAATTGTTATGACATAATACATTATATACACTTTTTTGCCTTTACCTTTGTATTCATCACTCTTCTAGCATATTTATATATTCATGGATTCTAATGCAATTAGGTATATGGTAATGTGATTGAAAAGGTCTTAACTAAACTACAGTAGCAATTAGGGTTTTTAGGAAGGTTTCCTTTTAAACTTTACGCTAATGTGCCGTTTCTCTTGTCCTTTAAAAATAGAATGAGGTATTCCGGAGGAGGGACAGTGGGGTAATATATGCAATGCAATGCACATCGCCCTTCATAACTTGGTTTACTGGATGTGAGGGTATCTACAGGAGATATTTTATTCCACTGGGACGAAAAAACAGTTGCATAAGACCTTTGAAATTCGCACACACACAAAATAATCCTTCAAAACAGCGAGGCCAGCTAAATAGTAACTAGACTAAAATGATATTTTTATATTCAAAATTGAGATACATAAAACATGTCCACACTATATACTGTTTCCAGGCCATAAAGCTCAGTCAATGTTAAGTGTTCAAGTCCTGAGCACAAATAAGTGTCATTTGGATCCTACTCCAGCCTCCATTTTGTGGGTTGGAGGTTAACCGTTACAGCACCGGGGGTCTGGTAGCCCCAGAGTGCCACTGACCTTTGGCACTTATGAGTCACGGGATTGTTCCAGAAGCGATCACATGTTTGCGCCTGGACCCGGATGCCAGAAACGGATGCTCTGTCGGAGTGGTCAGTTCGATGACTGACTGGAAAATGAGTGCTGTATGTGCCCATGGCTTGCCTGGTATGTCACAAGGGCCTTTGGCGTGCCAGGACCCATGCCGTAGCAGGCAAGTCATAAGAACAAAGTAAAGTCTTTGGTTCCCAAACCAAAAACCTTCTCCAAGTTGTTTACCTTAACACAGGGGTGCGCAAACTGGGGGGCGAGAGATTGGGCTGGGTGGGCGCGGGCGGTTGAAGAGCCCCGTGCTCCTCCCCACGGCATTTAAATTAAATGCCGGGGATCGCGTGAGGCCTCTACAACTCTTTACTTGCCCAGATTCAGACGCTCTGTAACGCATCGCCATGGCAACGCGGTGTCAAATAATGCCGCCGGGTCATGTGACATGACGTCACATGCGTCAAATGATGCTGCTGGTCACGTGACGCGATGACCCCGCAGTGGCATTTGACGCAGCTCTAAGGCAGGGACGGGGCGCGTGCTTCGAGGCAGGTAAGACATGGGGGCGCAGCAGAAAAAGTTTGCGCTCCCCTGTCTTAACACATTGTATAACTATTAAAAATATACATTTTCTAAATATGATCAAACCCTGACCACTAAGGACAAAATCCAACATAATCCAAAAATCAGCTCCGGCTTCAGAAAAAGTTCCAGACCTTTTCCCCCGTCCCTCTAAACTTATTTTTAATTTTTTCAATGATTTTTCCTAATTAAATAAAAATACGATATGCATAAAAATCGTCGAAAAAAACCTGGGGAAAAATACAGAAAATAAAACGCAATTGAAAACGCAGAAATATCCCAAAAATGAAGTGGAAATCCTGCGTCTTGGAAGGGAATTCTCGATGAGCATGCCTATGTAAGGGGCAAGTACAGCTTATATATTCCAATGGCATTTGTATGCATTTCACATTGACGTATGACTGATTGACAGGTATTTTTGCAGCTTCACTGCTCACTTCAGCGATTTTAATGCTTATTTTGCAGTCTTATTGGTCAATATACCTATGTGGACCAGTCAGGGGACAGACAATATTTTTCCCAAAAACACTCTCTAGAGGTTATTGAATACAAGCTGCAATGGTTGGTTCACTTAAAGCGACATGGGATGTTTGTTGCGTTTTATTTTTAACATAAGATTGAAGTGGGGGTTCTCTCGAGCTGTACCCCTATAATTTTAGCTCCGGGGCCCCCCTGCTTCCGGAGATATTTACCTACGTAGGGGGTGCCAGTAGCCACTCCGGTAGCAGGGATCACGTAATGCAGCGGTGCGCAAACTGGTGGGCGTGACCCCCGGGGGGGAAGGGCGCGAGACTGCCTGCGGGGCGGCGCGCAGTTTACAGAGGCCCCGCGCGCTTCCCAAAGGCACTTAAATTAAGTGCCGGGGGAGCTGCAGGGCCTCTGTAAACCTTTACTTGCCTTGGCAACGCGGCGTCATGTGACGTCACGTTGCTATGGCAACAAAAGCCGATTTAAGTGGGGGTGTGAGGGGAGGGCGCGGGTGTGAGGTGACCGCCGGCAGGGGGGCGCAGGGAAAAAAGTTTGCGCCCCTTGACGTAACGGACGCTTTTTAAAGCTACCGCACCTTTCAGGCCAATAGGCAGTTGCGATGACATCAGGTGTGGCTTCCTAAAGGCTGGCTTGACGTGGGAGCTTTAAACTTTGCTGAGATATACCGGCACCCCCTTTGGAGGTCTGTATCTCAGGAAGCAGGGGTCCCCGGAGCTGAAATTAATACATTTGCTCTCCGGAGACCCCCTGTTTAATCCTATGTTAAAAAATTATAAATAAAAACAGGGCCTGAATTGCTCCTTTAAAAGGTATCATGCAATGAATGTAAAATAAATGTCAATGAACATATAAGGAATGCAACATTTCTCAGGGCTCAGTGGTGACATTGTAGCAACTTGGTTATAATGATCAGGGGGGAGTCCTAGAAAATGTACAATGTGTTCTTTTAACATTCCCTGCAAAAAAAACCCAAAAAAACACGTTTTATTTTTTCAAATTTAGATTAATGATTCAACTGCTGAATAATTCCAAAATTATATAAATGATTGGTCTGAAAAAGAAATGTAAATCCAATTTGTCACTATTTTGTTTTTGTGTAACTGCATCTTTCACAGTGTTTGCTCATTTGCATGTCATTTCCCAGAATCCCTGGCTGCAGTTGAAGCACTGTATGCTAGAACAGGGGAGTGCAAACTGGGGGGCAGGAGATTTGTCTGGGGGGGCGCAGACGGTTGCAGAGGTCCCGCGCTTTTCTTCCAGGCATTTAAAGTAAATGCCAGGGGATCGCGTGAGGCCTCTGCAACAATAAAACTTACCGGGATTCAGACGCTGTGGCGCGTCTCCATGGCAACGTGGCGTGAAATGATGCCACGGGTCATGTGATGTTACAGGCGTCAAATGACGTCACGTGACCCCGGAGCGTCATTTCACGCAGCTGCCAGGTTGGTGGGGAGGCGCAAGCTCCTGAGCAGGCAGACAGGGGTGCGCAGCAGGAAAACTTTGCGCTCCCCTGTGCTAGAAGGTGCCGGTGAAAAGCAGAGTTACAGAGCTCTCTGAGACATGTGAATGTGCTCACAAGTAATATTTTAATTTGCTGTATTTCATGAACAGAAACGCGCGGGTCAGCGTGTGTGCACGAGCGCGTGCCACGTGAGCGGGAACTTACATATTTATATATATATATATGTACGTTAGCGCGGCAAGCGCCGCCCACTCAGCGCTGGCGGGGACGTAGCCTAAGAATAAATGCTACTCACTCCCATGCTAGAGGAGAGCCTGGGTCATTTAATCAACAGCATGTTTTCTTTTCTAGTGATCTGCAGCGGAGAGTTTTAGACCTATAGAGCGTTTTCCTCTGCTCCGATCTGTAAGCTGAGGAAAGAATACACAAGTACTTTAATTATCCTTACAAGTATTGCCTACCCTTGTGTTTCCAGTGCTAGGAGGGTTGGTCAGAAGTGACACTTTAATGGTTACACATTCTTTGGGGTTTTGGAGATATGAATCCCAGAAATAGACCTGCTCATTTCAAATGAAACGGAAGAGAAGAGTAGTGTTTGGTCACGCTGTTAATAAAGCAGCGAATGCTTCTCCAGTTAAATTGAAACCAGTTCAAGAGTCTCCTCAAGATAAGAGGTAGGAGAAGTGTAGTACTGACAAAGATCATAGCTGAGAGGACATAGATGACAAGAGCTTCTATTCTTATGGGGACATTGATATCTGCACTGAACATGCCTCAGGGGACCTTCACCGCCTCCTTGTTTACAGGAAGTCGCTAACATATGTAATAGCATGTATTTAAAGAGAAAATAATAGACATCTGATCATATCACTGACTTCTTTAATAGTCTACGGAATCTCCCCCTTTGGAACAATGGTTGAGCAGCAGGGCAGAGGGCAGAGGTCTTTTCATGTTTGTCTAAGACAGTGCACATTGCAACAATGTTCCCCATTGTGAGCCTTTATTGAGAGGTGGCCATTTCGTGTTGCCATTTACCTGAACACCAGGAATCTGACCCCTGACCCTCTGTCATTCAAGTGGGGAACCACATTGTGTATTTAATTTAGATGTTGTATGCCTGATAGTGTTGTGTGCTGACCACACATCCCCAAACTGTGCAGCTTATCTGTTAATGTTAAAGACTGTACAAGGTTCCTTTTATTTTCTTTTGTGGGTCAAATTATATTTTCTGCAGCATCAAGCAAATGTTAGATTTTGTTATGATGAATTTATTGCAATTAACATTCCTGTCCGATTGTGTATTGTCTGTAATTAGTACTTATGGTGAGTTCACCATGAAATAAAAATCCATCTTTTATTTTTTCTTTTGTCACTCGCAATTTCCATTAGCACATAAGTGTGTGTGTATATATATATATATATATATATATATATATATATATATATATATATATATATATATATTTATATTTATTAACTGACGCTGTTCAGGGTATTGTATCATTGCCAGAGAGGTCTGCACCACATTACGGGGTTAAACTTAAATTTCACCACGTAGGGTCACCTACCTATCACCTGCGCTGATCCCTTTGGAGCCAGAAACTGAGTAGTATTGGATGGTACCTGAGGAGTGCCTTATTATCCTAAAGAAAAGAATATGCAGTTTTGATAGATTGTTATACTGCTTTTACTTTTTATCCTTGTTGCTACACATCCTGCCAGGAGTGGAAAAGCCGCTTTTGCTTCCTGCTGAAGTGCAGCAACAGAAACTCTAGGCTGTGTCTGTTTTCTGCCCTATCACTATTAACTGTATGTCTAATCAGATACGCAACATCTGCGAGTTCAGGTTTCAGCTCTGAATTTCAGCACCACTTCCTGCAATTATTAAGTGAGTTAGTCTAGCCCCGCTTACATTTCATTACTAGCACTGTGTGTACTTTGCTTTGTAAAGTGCTGCATGTTCTCTCAGTTCTATGCTAAACTCACAGCAACATCAAATAACGATGTGCAGAACGGCCATGATAAAAGCATAGATTTCGTTATAGAGCCCCAACAATGTATGCACAAAATAGGCAATACATTACACAGAATTATAATTCAATGATTACAACAAACAGACTTGAATGGGAGTTTGTTGACTGATCGCAGTGCGATCAGCCACATCTTCTCTTATTGAATGCGCCCCTTAAATTGTATGTTGGGAGACAGACAGAGACAGCAGGGCAATGTGTACGTGTGGTGGATGTGTTGTGCCTGTCAGTTGTTTAATATGTATGCCTCTGTGGGTATAGTGAGCAGTAGCCATGAGTCGAGACTATTCTTATTTAGAACCAGACTATCTACATGGAACACACAAAATATGGACGTTAAAACCACAACTCATATTTTTCTGACTCAATACTTTTTGGAAACCACAATGTCTGGATTTTTAGATTTATAGTAAATTGTGGTTCGTCTTTTGAAATTGACTGCACATTGAGATTTTATGTTCCACCCATGGACAGTGACTCTAGTGGTTATTGAAGAATTAATGTCTTAAAGAGAAGTACATTCAGGCATCTGCCATATTTTAATATATTTCTACCGTAAGCTCAAGGTAAATATCTATATTCATACAAACAGGAATCTGATGCTGCTATACCTTCAGGCAAAAGGAGATAGCAAATCAGATTAAACCAAAAGACTGATGTCTGAGATGTGTGACATCATTGGTAATGTTTATTTATTAGTTTTATTTCAAATATACCAATCTGGTTATTAATCATATAAGCACTCTATTGTTATATACACTTATATATTGTTGTTATATAGACACATATATTGTTGTAATATTTTATCTTTATGAACACCATATGTTTTATAAGCTACTATATACGTACCATGACTATGCCATGTTTGAATCTCATATTACAAGGGCTTATACTGGTATTGTATAGTTTAACAGAAATCGATATAAACAGACAGTGATGGTGAATAGCACGTTTTCTTTATTTTTTTCCCCCTTCTCTCCAAGAGATACAGCAATATCAAATGTATTAAATATTAATGTCAGTACCCTTCCTTGCTTTGCATATCATTGATTGACCATCCTTGTATTCTGCCTTGGCCGCCCCTCCTAGTCTGGAAGTGTAAAGAGAGAGTTACTTTGTTGGTATTTATGGGTTGTAATATTTTTTGACGGTCATTGCAGCTAATTAAATCGATTGGCAGCGGTGAGGAATTATTGTTTTAATTTAAATACTGTAACTAATAGAAGCATGGCATTAAAAAGAGTAGCTAAATTTAATAAATTAACCCAGTTAACACAAGAAAAATGTATCAATAATAAAAGGATAATGCAAACAAAATGGTATAATGCATTTAAAAAAAAAATTGCATTATTTCATTATTATTATTTCTTTATTGTTTTAACTAGCAGAATACAGAAAATGGGAAAATCGTATTTGTGTATGTGGTGCCTTAGAAATATATACCAAGTAATGGACTTTTTGTTTTTTCTCAGTGTGCTCATTGTTCTTCGTTTCTCTGCTTTTCAGCTGTCACGTTTGTGAGTTTCCTTAGCAATGATGTATCCCCATTGTTAGAAGTATCTGGTCTGCTAGGTCATTTAGTTGCATCGTAGCTTCCTGCCATCTCTGAAAAGTTGAACGTAAATTAACTTCCTGCATCATCAATGACATCACAAAAATGCCAACAATGCGCTCAATAAAAATAATAATAATTAAACAATAATAATGATTTGAAAAAAAGTTCATTACTTCTATATGCTTTAAAAAAAAAAAAGTTGAACAAGATAATAAACGGGTTAAAAAACAAGAAGAGTACTTGTATACTTCCAATTATTTTTAACGTATTTAATGTAATGGTTCAGGACAGGATGGGATACAGGTAAAGAAAACATGTAAATGACACACTTTCCCCATTGAGTTTGCATTACAGCTTTCCAATTATTGCATCCTCTGTAAAATATGTATTGCACCTTTTACCCTTTGAGTGCTCCATGACAGGAGTTGCTTAGTGAGTGAAGACACAGTTGGAGAAATGTGAAGCAAGGGAGCCTGGTTCAATTCCCAGTGTCGCCACCTTGTGTCCTTGGGCAAGTCACTGTCTCTCCCTGTGCCTCAGGCACCAAAAACATTGATTGTAAGCTCATCTGGGCAGGGACGGTGCAGTACCGCGCACTATACTGTAATTGTGAAGCGCTTTGAGTCCCATTGGGAGAAAAGAAATAAAGTTGTTGTTGTTATTAATAATATTATAAGGACCGTCGTTCTCGGCTACTTATGACGTTCGAGGGGGAGATCTCGTTCATTGCTCCTAAACTCGGTCGAAAGAGAAGTGGAGCCCACTTCCATCAACATCATCACCACGACCACGTGAGCAGTTGCGTGCCGCAGGTCTTCTGGCACTCAACGGGTTAAATACAACACCATCTCAGGTACAAAACAAAATGACACGAAACTGGGATCCGAAACATGAAACTCTGCATGCCCAATTGGCCAGAAAAGGAAGCCAAGTTACTATTTATATAGAAAACTATATACCCAATAACCTTTCAATGTAGCTGTGCTTAATCTGCGTAACAGCGAGCACCTGAGGGATGGAAAGGTTGTCAAATCAAAATTGGAGACTCCAAATGCTTTCATGATTTTTTATTAGTTTATGCAAGTTAATTAATTGATGCATATTATGATCACTTAAGGTGGATCTTGATGCTCTAGGTGATGCAGTGCCAGCTAATTAATGTTGACATTTCCAACCGTGTGTAATTTGTTATTATAAGAAAGCTTCAACAGTATGTTTTGAGATTCAGTTCCTGGCTCCCAGAGGTTTTTAACGGGCAGTCAAAATAGCAGCTAGTAATTGGTAAAGCCTAAGAAAATCACTGGTTACAAAGTTGCTGCACACTTAATATGTACATTGAATGGTCTAAGTAAGACGGCCAGTTAATCAATCTATGTGTATATTTTCTTGAATGTAGCCATCAGTAAGTTAAACGCTATAGCCACTTAGAACTGCAATACGGTATTAATCCATCTCAAATCTCTATTTCCATCTATCGGTCTTTGTATCACAATTTAGGATATAGTTTGGTGTTTTAAAATTTAGGCCAAGTCCAGATACGTGCGACTGCAAAATGCTATGTATTTTAATCCTGTTCGGAAATGTGTTGATTCACTTGCAGAGAGAGAGAAATATGTATACAGTTTATCTCCTCCCTATACCATTATTTTCTTATGCAAATTCACATTATAGATGATTAACTTTTAGATCTGCTTGTCTGAAACTTTTTTAAGTCTAATTTTAAAGCCAATAAAATCCACAAGAAATATGTTACAAATGGCGCTGCTTAGAACAAACAACATATGCACAAACAGTTGCTGATCTGAAGCTCGCTTTACTTGAGATTGTTTATCAGTGGGTGAAATGAATAATGCAGTCTTGTGCTTTGCATATGATAAATAGTGACATTTTGTGATGCAGAATCTGGCCTTTTGCAGGTGAGCATAATTCAGATGTTGGATGAAGTTTCCCTTATGGTGAAAACATCACAGGCTTTTGAATGATGGAATAGATTTCAGTAATAAGTTTCATAGTAGAAAGTGCAACGGAACTATCCAGCTTACAGAAATATTGGGAAATGGAAATCATTCTAGAGAGATTGTGGCTGCACGCAATGTATGCTTTTTGATTTATTTATTGCATTATTGCTGTAACACACCATGATATAAACACAATGACTAGGAGTCATCAAAGTATGATGAGTATCATGCCCGATATGGCTGTAACTGCTATTGACTTGAATACCATTGACTTAAATGGCAGGAACCGCCAGATCAGGACACGATATCTTGCGTCGTGCTTTGATGGCTAAATACCGTCTAAATACAGTACATAACTATTCATTATAATAATTTATTATGCAGCATAATAAAATGAGGGGAATACAATGATAAAAAAGAAATTTATTTAATTCGCACAAACATTTACATAATGATGTTAATATTAATAATTTGTTTACATGAACTTACAGTAGGTCAAGTGAACAAAGGACAAAGTTTGACGGTCCAGGGTGGAGAAGTTAATCTTAATTTGCAAAGAAACCAAAAAGGAGAAAACATTGCGTTAAAGATAATTCTGTGTTTAATGAAAAATGTGTTCTTTTTCTGAGATTTGCCCCATTAAGGAATTACGTTTTTGGGTGTAAAGGGAGAATAGTGTTTGGAAGCACAAGTGGGAGGACATTGTGAGAAAAGTAAAGTAGCAGGTCATGGGTTTGAAGGAAAGAGCATGTAAGGGAGTCTTTTGAATGTATATGAATATGTCTGTAACCATGATTAACTCGATCCAACCAAAAGTCACAAGGATTGGAATTCTTCTGTATGACAATGATGCTTAGCAGAAATAACAGAATTGTTAGGTATAAGTAATTGTGGATGCATGCACACCGTGAGTGGATAGCTTGCTGAAAACAGTTGTACTTCTGGTAATTACAGGAAGTTTATTTAAAGCAGCAATTCACATTTGATGGTTAATTTCCCTCCATCCTGCTGCAGTGCAGAGCAGTATATCAATTATACCCCCCTCCCCCCCAAAATTGACAACCAATACAATTAACAGGGGATCTGTGCACTTGTGAACTGTATCAAGGTTACATGATCATCAGTTAGTCATCTCATAATGTCCTGGGAGGCTGCTGTCCTGCTATGTTGAGTTAGTTTAGCAGGGGGAATCTGCTGACCATAACAAAATAGCATATCTGACATGAGTAGCTGGAAAGCTTTAAGACGCACTTGTTTTTGCTGTTGCCTTTGTAGCCTGGCTAGCGAGAGTCTTACCCTTTTTGACCAGCTGAGCTGAGTAACTTCTATAGTGCGTCATGGGCACTTTCTTGTTTTCTAGGGGGTGACTTAGCTGACTGCTCTGTCGGATCAAATAAAAAATGGAGCTCCCACCACTTCAGTTTCTAGCACCTTTGGCCGCATCATCGGAAGTGTCGCCTGACCCCCGGTACTCTTATGGTTAATACAGAAATTCCACCCACCCATTAAAAAAAATATTAAAACTTCTCTCCCGGAGCTACTTCGTGATGTCAGGGACCCTCGGTGTTCAACCCAAGAAAATACTAATATGGCCGCGGGTCACCAGTAGAAAGCTGCAATTTAAAAGTTGTAGCTTCCTATCAGCCGCCCAGAATAGAGCATTACAAAGAATATTTTCCTCCACGGATTGGCTCCATGGGACCTCTCGGTTCAGGTGATTATAACACTCACTCATCCCTCCCCCCTAAAAGATCAAATTTGCCAGCACTGATTGCAGCTTTTTTTCATATTGTTTGACTATAGAATTAAAAACAATATTTTTGGATATAGATTATGAAATATTTCACTTGTTTTATGTATATATGTTTGATTTCTTGTGGTCTAGAAAATAAACACATTTGGAAATGGGAAAGCATTTGGGGATTCATAACTTCAATGCAACATTTATTTGTGTAAAAAAAAAGGGGTACACAGAGTGCATTTTAGAAAAATGTTAAATAATAGCAGATAAGAACCACCTGGTCTTCCCATTCTCCAATCTACTGTAAACCCTCAGCTTCTATTAAACCCTTTAGCTTTTTTCGGATTTAGGAAAGCATTGTGTCTGCCCCAAGCATTTTTGCCTCTACCCCCTCTGTTCGGAGGCTAGTCCTTGAACAGATTTCCTCTGAGCCTCCCACTGTCCAGCTTCAGAGCGCGTGACCTTGTTCTAGCACTTTCCTGTCTCTGACATATGCTTCCCTGCTGCTCCATGTTGGTTCCCCTCCTTATTGAGCACCTTTATTAATTAGCTCACCAGCGCCTGTTTGCTGTCAGTGCAGAGGTGTGGATGTTGGCATTTTGAAATCTCAATCCACTGACCCATTTTAAACACCGGAAGAATAAATCAACACGTTCCTTAGTAACCTTATCAAAAGACTACTCAAATAATATTGTAAAAACTAAATAAATGTTAATAGCTCCAGGCTGCTTGAATTATTCAAAATAAGTTGCTTCATTAGGCACGTTGATTAATAGCTCTTGCCCAGTGTTGCGCCTTTGATTTGCCAAAGTTTCAGGAAGCG
Organism: Ascaphus truei; assembly: GCF_040206685.1. NCBI lineage: Eukaryota > Metazoa > Chordata > Amphibia > Anura > Ascaphidae > Ascaphus > Ascaphus truei. Next base: position 58,597,610 of record NC_134489.1, on the reverse strand, counting down.
GCAGCACACGGAGCGGTCTAATTCATATCTTCAGAAACACTACCTGACTCAGTCCATATTTGCATAAAGTGTCCTCGTTAGTTGATTAATCCCTACTAGGTGCGCTCTTTGCAAGCATCTGGAGGCATTGGTGTATCAAGTTATTTCTATTTTTAATCCTTCTCAATTTACATGAAACTTACAAATGATCTCTTGTAGGGAAGAGGCATTTGTGAAATAGAACGATGGAAATGTACCCAAAGCCCAGAACTTCAGAGAGGTTAAAAAAACACCCCACCTTTTCGCCTGGTATCGATGTGTGGGGCGGTTTACAAGAAATGTTGTCCTTTCAGTGTGTGGTCTAGGTGTTAGACACCCAAAATCTGAATCCAGTGAGATTGCAAACTGTTATCATTGGTTTGAAAAGTTCACAGAAACCGTTCTGTTATATACCTCTTCGTGTTTTCTCTTAGTTGCTATTCCTTTCATCAATAGAGGAGAGAGAGAGTAAGCTAAAATGTGTTAAACTAACAGAGAAATCATTTGAACTGCATTTATGCAGCATTAAACAATTTGCTGGCAAACAGGAGTCTTTATGCGACTTCTCCGGGTTTTGGTGTGACTAATTCTAGTTGGTACTGGCCTCAAGGGAAGAGCTCCCTTTTTAACAAAAAACAGCTGCGATGCTGATATCACATTGGGATTTAATTTGAGACACCTTTGTACTTTTATCCTAACTTCTGTAGTTACTTTTGAAAGTTTATTTTTAAGCAAAATACTTTGCAACACCTAAACTTTGCTCTAAAACACACAGGGCAGATTTAAGGCTAATTCAGGTGAAAGATCTGTAACGTTGAACGAGGCGTAATTCCATGAATAAAGTCTTGGCCTTAGCAGTCTATTGCCTCTTAGTGTAGATGTGCCCTTTATTGGAACAACTGGGTTAAACAGTACTTAAAGCAGAAATTTCAACCATTTTTGGAAACCCAATTTCTATTTTTTGTTTTTACAGTATTCAAACCTTGGGGTCCTTTGTAACTATGCACTTTTTGGGGGGGGGGGGGGGGGAGGAACTCCTGAGTTACTGTTTTAGTTGTGACCTTACTGGATTTTCAAAGATGGCCCTTGCAGTCGTCCAACCATTCTGTTCAGAAGCATTCAAGCATACTTCGTTGGAAGTGTTTTCTCTTCCACATGCTGTAGCAACATTGACATTTATTCAGACAATAGAAGTTGTAGAAGCCCCAAAACTGATCTAATTTAATCCAGGCTATATTGTGTTCAGAGATACTTCTGTCTTTCTGTGCCGGTGGTCCGACGGCACCAACATTTGCTGTCATGTGATTTCTTCAACGGTGATCACATGACCATCACCGTCCCCAAGCTGACTAAAAACTGAAGTGTAAGGGGCTCCACTTACCGTTTCGACCAGCCAACGGCTCAGTTGAAATAGGTCTGCCCGGTGAGCCCCTGGAAAACTAGTGAAAACCATGATGTATCCTGTATGTCAATAGGACATCTGGCATGCCAGGGCCCATGGTTTACCAGGCATGTCATAAGGGCACCGAGTAGTTTAAAGTAATAATCTCTGATTTTCTTTTAATCTTACCTGACCATGCACCCAGAACTGGTCAGAGGAACCAATATATCTGGGGACTTCCCAGGTTTCAGTGATATTTCTAGTTTGTGCCTGTTTTGACCCCAAAAAATGATAAATAAGGAGGCGGGCTACAAACATGGCCTTCTGGGGTCACCAGTAGAATGCCACGATGTTGTGGCTTTGTTATTGCCCGCCAGAGCGAACTCTGACCCTGGGGTTCAAATTATTTCCCCAGTTTGCCCAATTCCCCTTCTGGTCCACCCTGAACTCACTGGAAATGAGGTTCCCCGGCTATTGGGTGTCCACCGGGTTTAGGCAGGATTAAAAAAGAAAAATCGTCATACCAGGGATTACTGCTTTAAAGAGGCAAACCAAGTGGCCTTTTTTTTCTTCCATTTTTTTTAGCATAGGATTGAAGCAGGGGCTTTCAAGAGCTGAACCACATTAATTTCAGCTCCGGGGACCCCCTGCTTCCAGTGATACATAGCTCCGTACAGGGAGTGCCAGTATCTTGGTGGAGTTTAAAGCCCTTGGTCACTCGGGCCAATGGGAAGCCGCACCTGATGACATCATGGGTTCCTATTGGCCCGCAGGTCGCGGTAGCTTTGAAAAGTTGCCATTACATCAACCACATAGATGAGCTGGAGCGGCTACCGGCACCTTAAATATAAACAGCACTAGAATAATAGGCCTTGAAGATCTTATTGCGGCCTATTCAGGTAGCTTCGATAAGTGACAACGCTTGTAAAGTGCACTTTACAAGTGATTTTGCATGTGTAGCTATTCAGAAAGCTTCGATAACATGTCAAAATCACTTGGAAACTGTATTTTTACCAGCGTTATCATTCTTGCTCTGACAAGCTGTACGGTAGGTAAAAAAAAATGCTGAAACTCGCATTTTTTGCCAGTAATTGCTATTCAGGTAGCTCTGAGATGCAAATCACGGCTGAAAAACACCTATTATTTCTTAGCGCCACCTAATGGGTGGCGAGATAGGATTAGCGATTTGTATCAGACGGGGAATCATTTATTTTTACTACATAGGATTGAAGCCGGGGGTCTCAGGAACTGACCCGTATTAATATCAGCTCCGGAGACCACCAGCTTCCATCCAAAGTAATGAAAATAAAATAACAGCCGCGCTTCATTGCCTTAGTGGCTAACTGCTAAGGTAATGAAGGGGTTAAACAGCAGTAACCGGTTTGTTGGTGGTAGAGAGGTTGGGTGAAGGTTGTAGTTGCCCCAGGGTGGGTGGTTAGGCCTCCCGGGAGGGTTTTGGGTGGGGCTCACCCCTTCATTACTTAGTCTTGCTTTTTTTCTGGGACTAATTGTCTGTCCTGTTTTTTCTTTATGTGACCATCTTATTTGTGTTTTTGTAGTTGTTTGCACCAATGTAGGGGAGCCTCAGCAACTAAACATAAGACGTATGGGTGCCTGAAGAGAAAAAAAGGTTGAGAACCATTGCTCTAACACGTTGTATTGTAGATATCTAATCCTGTAGGTTATTCAAATAGTCTGGATGAAGCTGGTGAACATAATTCACTCCCCAGTGAGGAAACCTAGTCATCAACAAAATGTTTACTAACTTTCTTAACCCTTTAGATACACGGAGTTGCTGGCACCTCTACCAGCAAATCATCAGGAGTATTCCTAGATGTTAACTCTTGTAGCTTGGTGTAAACACTGTTACTTTCCATCTGCCTCTAATTGTTTGGGGAATATTTATGATATTGTTTCCGGCTAAAAATAACCCGTGTGAGTTTATAATAATCACCAGTCATTTGAGTTTGAGAATCTCGAAAATCTTGGTGAAGTTATTTTTCTAAAATGAAAACAAATTTAAAAAGCGTTTTTTCCAGAAAAGGTACATTGACAAATCTATTAGATTTTTTTTTAAAGTATAGTATTAGTGTGAAACAGAGAAAACCAGTAAGCTCCTAATTTATATACCCCCAAAGTAACCACAATATATATATTTGCATATGAGTGTCAAAACGGAGTGCTACTGGGCATGGCAATATATAGTTAAAATCAAGGACAGAAAATAGAACACAGACAGAGCCCAATACTACTTCCAATGACACAGATACACAGTAAAGTACATATATATATATATATATATATATATATATATATATATATATGTATATCTAAACGTAAAACATATGGTCATTTAGTTTGATTCTTTGGCCAAAGTATCTTAAGCCTGCACACCAAACGCCAAGGTAGTATTAGTGTGGCAGTGTACGGCTGTCTCATATCGAAGAGGTAAGCGTATATTTTAGCTTTAGATTTCACATGTAAGAGTACAGAATGCTTTCAGAAACTCATCTTTGCAGCCCTGTGCCACCTGTCAGGTCAATTCTGACCTATTGCGTCTTCTTATAAAAGAGAGATTTCCAGTGGCCAAATTAGGGCGACCTGAACAATACATACACGTGACCGGTATATCACTGTAATCTATACCGAGAACATAGCCAGCAAAGCTTTCTGTTCAGAAATAACCCTTGTTAGTTCTCGCCTGCGAAACTGCTTAATTGGTATTTTTTTCCCCCCATTGTTTAAGCGATCCAGTTATACAGAAATAATATAACACAGCAGGCTAAATTAAAGAAAAAGATATCCAGGCATGATTTTCAAGCACATAAAGATCATACGGTGTGATATATCTATTAAGTCCTTTTCCCTCACCGCAAAAATATTTTGCAGCATATTTTTCTATAAATGACTTAAATAGGCAGATGGTAAAAATACCTTGTTTTTTGAGAGCAGAGATGCAATTCCATGACTTTGCTCTTAACCATTCAATTTAGCGAGTTATATTCATTATTGGTAGATAACAGCTGTAGAGCTTTTGCATTATTCGCTGTCAATATCTTAGGGGAATGGTTGAGAGGACAATATGGGAGCTGAGTTTAAAAGCTCTCTCAGGTGTTCAGTTCCATGAATGCAGCCCTTCAGCATTGCACTAAATAGGGTAAAACTCATTCAGTTGATGAAGCTGATCCGTGGACTGTTAACATCAAGAGACCTATTATACTTTCCCCTCTAAATACATAATTATTTTTGATTAGTCGGTTTTAACCTTTTCACCACTGAAAAATCAAGTAGTATAGTGAAGAAAGTCTCTTGTATCTCTTTGTTTATTCAATTTTTTTTTACAAGGCACGTTATGTAAAATAGCGATGTACAAATAACATAGGGAAAATATTAACTTATTAAGATAACACAAACTGACACAATAGGAGATACCACATGTTAGACCTTCTAGATCTTGTTCCTAGGATGCAACATATTCTCAATTATAGGTGTGCAAATGAAGAATCATCCCCATATGATATTGAAATACATAGTTTTAAGATGTTAGCATCCCTAGCCTTGCTATCTTGCTTAGCTTGCTTTTGACATGAAGACTTCTGCTGTGCATCCCTGCGGCTGGTAAATAAATCCCTTTCCACTTTGTGAGTAAAATCCCCCAAATCATAGATTCTTAAGGATTTCAAAGTAACTTTCAAGCACCAGGGGATTGTGCTCTATAGGCGGGTACTCCTTTATTTATCTTTTAACAAAGTATGACGTCTTTTCAGGCTATATTTTGGGTAAGATTTATACGTAGCCATGTTCCAAGCTATTTATATCTCTCAAGCAATTCCTATTTTTCAGTCAGTCGCCACAGATAGATGCTGGAGGGGTATATTGAAGTTTACTAGACTACAGTGCTAACACAAATGCAAACATCCCTGATGCTTCCTACATGTTTAATCAGAGACAATACTATCTTCTGCAGATCCTCAAACCTGCTTCATCCACCCTATATGGACATGTGTCAAACGGCAGACAGGGATTCTAAGTAGTGACATGCCAATCATAAATCCTAATTTGAATAGCAACACTGTTTGAGATGCACACTGGAATTGTCCAGAAAACTTATTTTTCTTTTAAGGTTTGCTTACATTTAGGAAAGTGGTCAGATTCAAGATCAGGAGTGGCCAACACCAGTTCTCAAGGGCCACCAACAGGTCAGAGCCACTGATTGAGCCACCTGTGCTGAAGAAGGAATATTCGTAAAACCTGACCTGTTGGCGTCCCTTGAGGATTGGAGTTAGCCACTCCTGCTCTAGATAGTCTGTACCAGTTCTTGTCAATATGCCATCTGAAGATTTATGCCTTCCAGTTTTAGACTTTTCAGAAGTGACCTCTTCAGGCGAGATGTCTTTTATGGATTTGGCTGTGTTTACATTACTGCAATGGGGCTCTCCGGAAAGTAGATTAAAGCTAATGCATCACCTGCTGTCAGTAGCCTTTACTGTTTGGAAGCCCCCCTTCCTAATAAGGCAAAAATTGCAAAACCAGATAATGCAGAGTACATTGGCAGACACGTCTACTGTACAATCATTTCCAAAACCTTTTAGTTTATTACTTGTGAGTGTCGTGGTGGCTCATGATGGTTCTTTATTTACAATAAAATAACAAAAAATACATTAATAACATCACTTCCCGTAGTGTCTAAAAATCCAAATTCAATTAAAGCATATTAAAGTCTGATAACCAAAGAGAAATAGACTTGTCTAGTAACAAAGCAGTAAGCATAGACAGGATATTTTCTCCCAAACTTCCCTTTCAATGGAAGTGACCAATTAAAATCATATTGATTTTTTTGTTGCCCCCCCCTTCTAAAAAGTATTATGTTATTCTTTACCACCAACCACGCTATAGAGCAATATAAAGGTGGAGGCGTGAAACACATGAACAAAGCACAGTTACTATATACAGTATTTATGCACAAATAGAATGAACAGTCTAGGAGCGGATGGAACAAGTCTGAGATTTTTGAAAACTAGTGCATAGAAACAGTGGGGTGTAATCTTTATACAGTGGGCTGGGGGGAGAAAGGGAAGTGGTAGATGGATGTAAAAGTGAGGGTCTAGTGTACAATGAAGAGGCTTTGGGAGTCTGTCTCAAGCCTGTCTTTTCAGACTTGCGTATTGTATAATTAAACTTTCCTAACAAATACAATTAAGATATACAAACTTTAATAATGACTTCATATGTTCCTGGCCAGAGTAATGAGATTCATGAGATTGCCTCTTAAGCACTGATTCAATGTACTCTGAAAGTTTGGAGAACACTGTATAAGCTCCACTGACGATTCACAATTGCCTCTATTCAATATGCCAAAGTATCAGGAGGACTGCGGGCGCACTAGGACGGGGAGTTTATTTACCACAAGTTTATTTATTCGAGTGTGCTTAGGTAAACTCTTTCTGTGATTCTATTCAATATGCTCTGAAGCACATGAAGCTTATCCAGCCCCGGGAAGATCTATTCACAGGGCGTATTGAATAAGGGTCACAGAGATCCGTGCAATTTCTAAAGGCATGGCCCAATTTTCATAGTAAGCATGTACTATCTCTACTCCGTTTGTGTTACTGTTCATAGTAGCTAGTGTGAAGTCGCCAAAATAGTGCATGAAATAGTCGATTTAAAATGAAATATTTAATATAATGACTCTTATCTCTTTTTCAAATCCTCAGGGTCCATCTAAAATACTCCCAACAGAGGAACTGCAAGATTCCACTTGGCAGGATGAACACCCGAGATTACAGAAGTCCAGATATGATTACAGGTAATATCTTCACACTGTCACCAGTTTTAGGTTTAATCAAGAATCCTGTAATGCAGTGGCTCCCCCAGCAGTTGACCACTATACCCCCCATGCTGTGTGCACGCACAGAGGTGCAGTTTGGGCCCTTATTCAGTGTGTGTTCTCCCAATGAGCTCAGGACACTATATTGCATATACAGTATGTTAGCAATAGTCTGAGTAGACAATAAGGTTTATTAATTAGAGGTTCGCGGAAAAAATATTTTCTAGCAGGGGATGCACAATGTAAGAAACTCTTGTAATGGGAATGATGTTTATGTCAAAGTTGTATGTTGTACGGATTAACCCCTTGAAGGTGCTTTACAATGAGTTGCTGGACCACCTGGCACTCAGGGGCTTGTAGCAAATCGGATATTTGTTTTAGAAGCACATCTAAGCCGTATGGCTTCACCTGAGCGCCACTTACACGTAACAAATAATTACAGGTCTCGACCACATTTGTAGACCCCCGGACCTTCTATTTAACGCTCTGATTTTATATTATTCCTTCTCATTTGATCATATGTATATTCTTCTTTTATGATTAATACAACTGCTAATAAACATGATATATTGTAAGCTCTCTGGGGCAGGGATTTCCTTTCCTATTGTCTGATTGTTTGTTGTACTTATTGCATGATCATTTCCTGTACAGTACTGTCTCTTCTGTAAAGAGCGGGGTACATTGTGGGCGATTTATAAATAAAGATATACTGTACATAAAAGAGAGGTTAAAGAATATACGTTCCATGTACATAATTTACATTTAATGTATTATAAAGTAACAAGCATGTTTTGTTTGTATAGCAACCATTTACAAAGTCACATCCCCTTCCTCTTCTGAAACAGGCTCTGGCACACCCCTTTTTGAGCCCTGCCCTCTCTCTAGCAGTGCACCAATTGTATCTAGGTGACTGCCAGGTCACATGATCTTCCCTTCAGAACTTTGCATCTTTGGTCCTCTTCTGCTGCACTGACAACCATTTAGTGAACTCCTGAGCCGAATCTTTGCCAATCGAGCACAGGAGAACGGATCGATCGGTAACTTGCCTAATTACTTATCATTGTGTGTATTGCATTGATGCACATATTAAAGGGAGGCAATAATTAAATAATAATTTTAAAAAAAAACCTGACAGCTTTGACTGCTGCTTTTATAATCCCCAGATATCATCCCACTTCAGCAAGGTACAAAATTCAAGTACGCAATCACGGAGCTTTTGTTTTAATTAAGTTATTTATTATCATTTTCTCAAACCGGTGTCCTTTGTGTTTAGAGAATATATGAAATGTAACAACGGCATGTTTCCTCCGTTTAATGAAAACACGAGCAAATGAAAGCCTGATAAAGTTCAAACCACTTTCTCAGTGTTACGGTGCAATTTTGTTTGTGTCTCAGACACCAGCTAAATAATTACCAGGTCTGTCTTCTTTCAGTGTACTTCTTTTAATTTTACTTAAATGCTTCTTCCGTAGCTCAGAGTTGCTTCATTCTAAAAGTTATATTTGATATTTTAATTCTCAAATAGATTAATTGCACGAGATCTTATGTACATTTTAATATGTTAAAGGAAAAAGAATCGTTCCACTGTATTAGACTATTCTCGGTTGGAAGTTATCACATATACTGTAGTGAATACAAGTATCACTTGTCTCAGACAGGTCTGGAACCCTGCCTTCCCCCCCTCCCCCCATTATCTCTTAGCGTACCATGCTTAGACTGCAGTCGGGGATTCTGGGTAATGACATGCAAATGAGCACTCACTGTCCGCTTTTGCTTCTAATCCATTTTAACATGGACTACTATAAGCTTATGCCTGCCGTATTACACAGCTTTTCAGCACAGCCTGGGTTACAGAAATGTATAGTCCATAAAACCTACCCACAGACAGCTGTTTCGACCTCTTGGGTCCCATCAGTGTGAGGCTCGTTACTGGCTTTGCTATGTGAAGCTGTGATGAGTTTTAACCACACATATACTGTACAAATAGTCTGAGGGTGGCATGCACTATTCAGGATGCAAATGCCAGTTTTCATCAGAATGCTACAACTTTGTCATATTTAAGAAATATGTTATTGTATGTGATTAGTGTATAGACATTTCTGATAATTAGACAGCAGTGCTACAGCAATTTAAAATATGGGGAGAAGGTAATTGGTTATGCCGTTTGGATTTTTGGTCATAGCACAAAGGTAAGCAGACTTATGTACCCTTCCCATGGGCAATTATTTCAGCTCCCCTCCCTGAATACCAACAGGGGGTCTCTGGAAATCTGTTCCTCATAGAGAGGCCACGGCAAAGTGGCTCCTACGCCAGTTTTGAATTATGATTACCGAGGGGAAACAGATGTATTCTTTCTGAAAGACCTTAGAATAACTTGCCGCTTTAATCCTTCAATGTATGACAAGTAGTGATTAGGTTATACATGGCAACAGGAATAACAGCACATGAATGAGTTATGCAAGGACCTCACAACACAGGTTTAAAGCGCATAGGAGCAGGAGCTCGGTGTATGCGCTATACAAGTCATTGAGATAGATAGGTTTGCACTGCAACACATGAAGTCTAGTGATACTTCAACTTGTGTCCTCTGGCTTTGTCAATGTATGTCTTTACTTTTCAGAAAGAAATGCCTGACGAGTACATTTCACACATCTGCTGCAAAAGGCTCAGTGGCCTTTGTGTGATTCTTTTAGGTGGCTGATATTTAGGATGTATTGTCGCAAAGGGCGCCGCGCCGTCTTTGTGTGCTTGAAGGTCGTTGCCAGGAAGGCACAGAGGATTTCTGAATGCATAACTTTTAATACCCTTTTTGCTCTTGCTATAAGCGGGCAAGCTTATCTTTGAATCACATTTTGTATGTCACAAAGCTACAAATAATGTCAGAGTGCACCAAAAATATAGCTGCAGTCAATTCAAGTAAAGGTTTATCTGTATCTGCGTTTAGTGTTATGTAACTCCTTCAGCACTGTCGTGCAGGGAGGCAGCAAAACGTTACTGAGAAGAAATATGTATATAGTATAACTTGTGTATTTACTTTAAGTTTCTATGTCTTGATCCAAAATCAATGATGAATAGGAGCACTCGGTGTATCCTCAATACCGCCACGGGTGCTCAGTCTTCCAGAACAAGTGCGGATCCGAGTAGATAAAAAAGTAGATTGTCACGCCACTGACTTATGCTAAATTATGTGTACGTTTAACAAAGAATCAATGTTTTGATCCTACGCTGGACTAGCAGGATCATTAAATGCATGTATGTATATCTTTATTTTCCACACATTAGATAAGTTTATGGTGGGTGAAAAAGGTGACAAAACCCTCCACGTATAGTATATGCAAGTAAAAATATCGCTTGAGAGCACATTCACGTGTCTTATACAGGTCTGCAACCCTGCCTTGCACCATTATCACCTAGCATACGGTGCTTTCACTGCAGCAGGGGATCCTGGGAAATGTCATGCAAATAAGCACAATTTCCAAGAATCCCTTGCAGTAGATGCTAGGAGGTGATGGTGAAAGGCGGGGTTGCAGACCTGTCTAAGACATGTGAATGTGCTCACAAGCGATATTTTTATTTATTATCTTTATTTATATAGCGCCATTAATGTACATAGCGCTTCACAGCAGTAATACACGTGACGTAATCGTATGAATAACAAGTAATACAAATATCACATAATGGGAAGAAGTGCTTCAGACATAAAAATGACATCTAGGAGAAGGAGTCCCTGCCCTGAAAAAGCTTACAATCTAAATCTCAGCAATATATATACCCTCACAGGATACCGAACCCTATTTGTAAGATTTCAAGCAACTTGAAATCATTCGCTTCGGTCCGCATGAAAGAGTAAACTTTTATATGGGTCACTCCTTCCCTTTAAAGAAGGTACAGTAAATAACCCTAGGTGTTTTTGAAATCTTAAGTTTCAGCAACCTATTTCTTTTCTGTCTTTTTTTTTTTTTTTTTTAACAAAACCATCATTTCATATAAAGAAGATGATAGCTCTGAAAGTTGCAACCAGGTGCATCTGGAGTGTTACATTATAAGGAGATGGCAAAGTCACTGTTCTAAGCATAAAATACATTTAATAGAAATGTGATGATATCAAGAAAATGTCTTTCAAAATACTGTACAGTACAGTGTTAGGGATTGCAATATATTCACTCATGAAGTTGATTTAGCAACTTTTATTTCCCATACGAAGCCCTGTAAAATAGATTCTTTGTAAATACCCAAACGTTCCCATTGTCTTTATTCTCTTAATATATATTGGTGTGCCAATCATATTTAGTGCTGATGAGTAGTATGTCAGAATATGCTCAAGTTTATGATGATGCCAGCTTCATAGGCAGGTGAGTGGTTATATCAAGGCTTCATATTAAGAAGTAATAATAGTAGCTTTTCAACTCTGTTGCCAAATTGACATGACCTCTTTCCAAAAGGAAAAGGTTGCTGTCCACTCCAGCACTGAAGAGGTGTATAATGAAGCTCCATCAACTTCGTCTGTGCATGATGATCAAGAGTTGGTCAAGCATGCCAGCTTCTCCATTATATAGACATTTTTATTTCAATCCCTTTGCTCAATGATCTATATTAGTTTTGCTGCAATGAACTGTCAAGTAATGCCATTAGCCTGAAAAAATGCTCTAAATGCCATTCAGCTTCTGTAATCTGCATTTTCAACTGCTCCTTCCTCAATGAAACCTATGTTTTTCGTTTCTTCTTTCCAGTGATATGACAAGAAATGTAGAGATGTCAGGGGATGGTGGACCACTGGGGATCCATGTTGTGCCTTTTTATTCCTCTCTTAGTGGAAGGTAAGATTTTGTGTTAAAGGAACCAGTCGCTAATTGCACTTATCTGCAAATGTCAATAACAGCATTTCCAAGAAGAAAGTGGGAGTAATGTGCAGATCCTAATAGGGATAATGAACCTTTTTTTGTATATTCCTACGAAAGATAAAAGCTCCTGATTCAATATGAAATCTTAAATGGCTTTAGTGAATTTAAATATGCATGTCCGGATGCTGTAAATATGCATATTACGGCTTGCTTTAAATGATTCAAGAATATATGTACATATGGATGTCTAACAAATCACAAATAGCAAATGTAGAACGTCAGGCATTACATATAAATATTGTGTAATTTAATATATTATCTTTTCCGTACAAGTAATGATAGGTTTTAGAATACAAACCAGACGCACATTGTTAAAAGCTAAAATAAGTTGTCTTTGGGCATTGACATATCCTTGCTCATGATGGAAAACATGTTACCCCATGCTGGAGAGCAACATTCCCCCAGTATCTGTCAATCAATGCTGTTGCCCTCTGGTTTACTCAACATTTCTTTATTGTGCTTCCTGAAATCATGTGTTCCAAGCTATTCCATTCTTTAACCCTTTATCTTGGTTCAGCTCATTTTATTTTGTTATCCCTGTCCCTCAGCTTTTCTTCAGTCTGCAGTGAGCCCTGTGTATCGATCTTGTGCTCATTCCCATGGGGTTCATCTCTGTGTAGCTGACCTGTGCTTTCCAGTTTCTTCCTATGTCTCGCCTCACTTCTGTGTCTCTTCTTCTCAATCCTCCATAGCCTTCCCATTGACCCATTACTGCATTTATCCCACCCTATTCCTGAGAGGTTTATCTGGATCTTTAGATGTAGATGCCCATTTTTATAATGCCGGTAATCTTTGACTCATTAAAGCATAGTCAATTTTTACAGAGATGACACTATTAAATGTACATGTAGTAGTCATCTTCTTTCAAAGGAAGACGCTCTGTTCTGTGTCCATAAACTCTAATAGCATAGTCTTTTGCGTTTCCTTAAGTAGGCCTACAGTAAATGCCATTGTAGACATGCTGAAGTCGAACCAGTTTTCTACTTGCTTGGCAGTTGGTAGTTTTAGGTTTTTTTTTTTCTCAAGCAGCGATTAACCTTTCACAGCAAGACTCCAAGGGTAAACATTTTTAAAATCTGTAGCATAACTTGAACTTTTCTCTGTCAAGGCAAGATGCCTTCATCTGTTAATGACTTACTATTGTCTCTCGGTTCACTGATCCATACATATACTTATACTGCTCAAATTAAGGTTGTGGGCTGGCCCTCAGTGTCTCTAAGTATGACATTTCCGTCAGTGTTTTGAAGGGTAAGTAACCCGTCAACTACATGAAATTATAACTGTGGCATTCACCTGCGCAACCTACAGTAGCTAAGAAACACATGATACATTTGAAAAGGAACTGGGCGTTTTGTATGCGCCATGCTAGTTTTAAGTAGTGCTGACAAGCTTTATGACTGAGGTTAACCTACTCAGTGCTGGAGTTCATGTACTCTTGCAAATTTGCGCTTAAAAACAAATCCTTTGTGTTGAATTATAACAACTTTACCAATTAATTCTCGCAACCATGCCGACCTTTCATTTACTTAAATGCCAGTTTTTAGAGGTTAAGGAGCACCACTCTTGGCATTTATTAGCGACGGATTAGTCGTATCTGATGTGGTTCTATAAATAACAAAAAATGATTGTGTTTAATTAGCCGACACGTTGTATATGACATTATTTCCCCCTTGGCATTGTTATAATATTGGCTTCTCTAACATCTTACAGTTATTCCAACCATTTTTAATTGATGTTTCATTTATTATGACTGATCAGTTAAGCCACTGTAGATGGTCTACAGCAGAGGTTCTTCCCCCAGGTCTCAAGTAGAGGTAGTTGTTGAGGTTGGGTAATAGCAAGACCAGTGGTGATAATAAGTGGCAGCAAGTGACACTGCATGATAGGGCTAAAATCACACAGCTTATCTGTATGTGCCAGCAATGTCTCTTCCCTGTTCAAAAACCCAGTGTGAGCAGAATGCCAACCTCAATAGATTCAAATCAGTGGGATATATGGGCCCTGGTCCAAAAATGGACGTTTATGCTAAAAATCACTGAGACGGAATCCACATTAGTGAAAGTTGACATCCCTGCACATGATTTAGGGGAAGAATACATAGAGTAGTTCAATTGTTGGAACAGTGTTTGTTTTTTAAACAGCAAAATGTAAATGTTTCATGTTTCCAATAGTTGAGCAGACAAAGGGCCTTATTCTATGTCCAGCGAAGCTGCAGTTCGAACTGTTTCCGTCCCAAAGTTCCTGTTGATTTCAATGGCCAAACTGCTGCTTTGGTGGATGTACAGTAGCATTGCCCCTGAGGGGGCTACTGTATTCATTAAAATGCAATAGTGGTGATCAGAGAGCACTGTCGTTCAGAAACTCTGTGACTTCAATTTGAGTTCAGCACTATCCCAGTTTAATGAATACCCCCCCAAGACTAGAATCAGCAACCTTTTCTTGTGTTTCACTACATAACCAGTTCTCTCTCCATTTAGGGCTCTGGGACTTTATATTCGAGGAATTGAGGAGCACAGCCGTACTAGACGAGAGGGTCTGTTCCAAGAAAATGAAGGCATTGTGAAAATTAACAATGTGGACCTTCTCGACAGATCTTTTACACAGTAAGTGCTGTTGAAAGGGATGTCTCCAGAGATGCTGTAGCATGGAATCATATCGTTCTTACTGGTTTAATTTTTACAGAGATTTGTATTTAAAGAAGCCGTTACATGAAGAACAGTAAAGGAACTATTTCAACTTACAATTTATTTAAAGGACCAACAAACTCACGAAATCATGCCGTCTCCACCTCCAAAATATTGTCAGCATACGCCCTTTTCTTACTTATGATGCAACTAAAATCCTTATTCACTCACTCATATTGTCCTGTCTTGACTACTGCAATCTGCTCCTAGTTGACATTTCCTTTTTTCCGCCTATCCCAACTCCAATTCATCCAAAATGCTGCTGCTAGACTTATCTACCTCACTCACCGCTCCACCCTACACTGGCTTCCCATAGCTTTTAGAATCAAATCTCTCTGTTTTTGTATAGCACCGCTTAATAACTATGGGATTTTGTGCTGTTCTCTCGAAACCAACTGTTTTTTTTTCTTTTTGTATTCTCTTTTTAAGAGCTCAAGAAATCTTCCGTCAGGCAATGAAACATCGTAGTGTGTTGGTAGAAATTGTTCCGTCACAAAACCGTGAGCTGTATGAAAAATCGTTCATCACTCACCTGCCGCTTTATGAAGACAATGATGCAGTCCCTAATCTAAAACCTCCACCTCCTCCTCTCCAAGTAAAACCACCTGGAAGGATGGTAGAGCAGACAAACGGCTTGGAAACTGGGGGGATGACTTTGCTTCAGCCTTCCATGAGTCCGGTCCTGACACAACATGGTGGCAACCTTTCCTCGCCATCTCTTTCTCCCCTGGATTTTGGGAGCAAGAAAATGGCTAAGAAAATAAGGATTGATCTTAAAAAAGGTAAACCAAATATTTATACCTTGAGAAAGCTGCACTTTCTATGTAATCAAGATGTAAATAGCATAGTTATCATTGACTTCAATAGGAGTTAACAGATGCAATAACCCAAACCCGCAAGAGCCATATTTAATAAGACACTTTTTGTGCTAGAAGACACTTTACCGCCCATTCAAGTGATTGGACTGTATTACTATACTGTTTTGGATGATAGGTGTCTTATGGAATAGCACTGCTTAGTGAATATGGCCCATAATGTGTCATGGCTTAGAAAATACAATATTGATATGTTTTTCATGCCCTAACGTTTCAAATCAAATATATTGTTCAGGTAATATTTTCTGTGTTACTAACTGCATTCTCTTACATTGTAATCATACTGTACAGTACTTCGTTGTGAAATCCTGCAGGAGTTTTAGAACACATGCATGTACAGCTTTTGCCCAGGTTCCTACCTTTACTGTTTGATAACCTGGCCTCGTCAAATTTGGTGTCACAACAGTAATCTTGCTTTGGCTAAGTATGGGCCCCTGGCTACATTTCTAAGAGAAGCAAGATATGTGCTGCTCCCTGTAAGGCCGCGGGGAGTGAGACTCTCAGGACTACATTTGAAAAACAATCAAATGAAGACAGTAGAATATAGAACACATGTCACAAATGGTAGAGAGGGTGTTGCATGTCTGAGTGCTACAATTATATTGCAGCTCCAGTATATGTTGCCAAGTGGGACTACACCTTTAAAGCTGCAGTAAGTCCTGCTTGATTTATGGGGTGAGAGGGAGTCCTGCAGAGTTCAACCACATTGTTCCCTTTTTCCAGTTGCCGGTCAATACACCCTGAAATCTCAATATGGCCGCTGGCTTTGCCTTGGCTCCAACGGCCAATAGGAAGCCATGACTTCTTCGGGAGATGAGGTGGCTGCTTTCTTTTAGTGACCCCGGCGACATATTTGTCTCTTTGCACCAGAACCTGGCAACATTTTAAAGTAAAATTTACGGGCAACCGGTGGGTCTCAGAACTGGGAGCAACACAGGACCCTCCATTTCTACTAAGAAGAGGTGTAGCTGGGAGGTTGCTCCGTGTATGTGCATATGCAGCCTTGTACATGTATGATAACATTCCTTAAGTGTTTGCCTTTGGCTATTACTCCCTGTCACTCTTACTTTAATGTCAGCACTTTATCATTTCAAAAAAAGTAGGTCTCAACTCTTATGATTAGTCAGAAGACGCATCTATGCCAAGTTCATACGACATATATATTTGTATTTTATTATTATTCCATCGGTTTAACTACGATGGTATTTTAAAAAACAATTATTTTTAGATTACATTGACCTGTTGAAGTTTTACATATAGTTTAGTTCCCTAAATATGAATATGTTGTCAGATTTGAAGGCGAACCTTTGCAAAGGGTTCTGGCTGCTCCTGAAAGCAACATTGTATCTTTTGACTGTCCTCTTCCAGGTACAGAAGGGCTTGGTTTCACGGTGGTCACCAGAGACTCTACAGTGCATGGACCTGGCCCTATTTTTGTGAAGAACATTTTGCCGAAAGGGGCTGCCATAAAGGATGGGCAATTATTATCTGGAGACAGAATATTGGAGGTAAATAAACATTGTGTGTTGTTTTGTTGCTATCTCTCTATGATCATTTGCCCCCCAAAAATGCTGTATGTTCTTATTGAAATCCTATTATTCCAGTATTCAAACACTATATTATATTGGTTTTGGTGGGTAAAGAAAACTCGCCACCGTACAGTGTACAGTAAATAAAAATATAATTTCACATGTCTCAGACAAGTCTGCAACCCTGTTTTTCACCATTATTGCTTAGCATACCATTGAATCCAATGCAGCCAGGAATTCTGGGTGTGGTGTACTCTGTTCGTTTTGCTGATCAGAATGGAATTGTTGTGAGTAGGCAAAATAAATGCAAAAATGGAACATGGAATTTCGATTGAAGATGTTAAAATGAACAAATGCAATTTTAAACAAAAATAATTTAAACAGCAATTCTATTTGTAATTGGTTTTTACGATATACACATTCTGTTACCACCATTAACCTGCCTCGGTTGTTTCTTGTTATCATAGAAGCACGGAACTAAGGCAAACTAAAGACTCAGATATTGAACGACGGGACTCTCCCCCTTTGTGTGTTCCCTTTGTTTAAAAGTCATTAGTCTTCCGCCCTGCATATGTTTCAGTTCTAGTTTCTCCAGTAATTTACCTCTATTCAATAAGCTGTGAAAAAGTCTTCTGCTTGCTGGAGAAGCGTTCAGCTCCATTCAAATGCATGGGTCTGCATTGTACTCCAGCACAAGGAAGACTGCTTCGCAGCATTTTGAATAGGGGCCTTAGTATATTCACTGCAAAAGATTAATCGCAGTTTGCCTAGTCCATGCGTGATGTGAATGGGATGGCATCTGGACAATCTCACCATAACATTGCAGTATTCCTTTTAATGTCTCACTATGAGCAACAAGAGAACTGGGATCATATGGATATCATTAAAACAAACCCCCCAAATCTATAAGGAGAAATCGGCAATGTCCAACCTGTGTAAAAACTGCAATGCATTTACAAACTTGTAGCGTGGATGCAACATTGCACCATTTTGCAGCCTAAGGCCGCGCTTATAGTGCTGGCGACGCGACCGATGATGTCACCCGTCGCAGTCGCCACCTGTGAACGTTATAATTTCACTTTTAGCGATGTCGCTAGCGACAGGGTCATTGATTGGTTCAGAGACTGTAACATGTGGCGACAGTCTCTGAAAAATCAAATTTACCCGGCTTCCAAATTTTTATCGCCTGTCGCGCTTACAATTGTTTTGTTTTGGAGCGACGTTGGTACTATAAGCGAAGCCTTAGGGCTGTTATATACAGGAAGCGGGCGTGCGTTACTATGCGAACGTGCGTGCACATGCCGCATGCTTTTCCTGTATATAGTGCCGGGAGCTGCAGGTAATGTATATATGTATGTGTGTGTGTATGTATGTGTGAGTATATGTGTGTGCATGGGTTGTGTGAGTGAATGTAAGTCTTAGATAGATTTTTTTTTTTAAAGAAAAAAAAACTTTAATAAATATTTTTTTTTTAACTTCTGCAAACACACACACACACACACACACACACACACACACACACACACACACACACACACACACACACACACACACACACACACACACACACACACACACACACACACACACACACACACACATCCATATAAACACACACACACATCCATATAAACACACACACACATCCATATAAACACACACACACATCCATATAAACACACACACACATCCATATAAACACACACACACACACACACACACACACACATCCATATAAACACACACACACACACATCTATATAAACACACACACACACATCCATCCATATAAACACACACACATCCATATAAACACACACACACACCCATATAAACACACACACACACACACATCCATATAAACACACACACACACACACACACACATCCATATAAACACACACACACACACACATCCATATAAACACACACACACATCTATATAAACACACACACACACCCATATAAACACACACACACACACACATCTATATAAACACACACACACACCCATATAAACACACACACACATCCATATAAACACACATCCATGCATACATACATACACAAATACACACATATACATACATTTGAACACAGGCAGCGGCGCGAAAAGATGAATTTCTTCATCTTCGCCGCTGTCTGTCAGCTTCCCTCTCCCTGCCGTGCGCGCGGCCCTTCTGTAGAAAGGCTGACTAACGTCAGCCAACTAAAAATCCGCGCGCACGGCGCAGCACGCGCCCGGCACTATAGAACGTGCCTTAGCTTCAGTTTTGTGATGGAAATGTTTTTTTATGTTACAATAAAGCCACAGTTTGTAGGAGAGAAAAGGAGCATGCGTGTAATTCCGTATTCTGCCACTGGTGCCGACTGGGGCACGCAGGGGTCCGCGCTGTACATATAGATTGAAAATAGAAGGCACTCTCATGGTCTTGTGAAGAAAAGGGGAAATAACTAGCAGTGGTCAACATTTCAGTCCTTGTCTCAGTATGGAGAAAGGTCAGAGACAAGGACACACGTTGACCACAGATAAAGAAATAATTTTTTCTTCACAAGACTACGAGAGTGCCTTCTATTTTCAATCCACAATAAGACCACAATCACATTGGCCACATATGTCTCACAGTTTTTTTTCTTATCATCCGCCCCTTTCCAAGGCCTTTGATCACTCGTATGCATTTACTGGATGCAGCTCTTATCCCTTAATTTAAATTGAGTATGTTTAAAAAAAAAAAAAAAAACACATTAAAAAAAAAACGCAACGGTCATAGATATTTTTCACTCCCAAGAATATAGCAAGTAGCCAATACATGTAGGGCTTGGCTTTCATTGGGTTGGGAAATATTACTTAAGTTGTTTAAAAAGAGGCTAATTATTTATTCTTTTAAAATGTACAGTATCATGTTGTGCAGTGGTTTGCAATCTTTTGAGACCTGTGAATTCCTTTGAAAATGTGTCTTCTCGGAACCTCAGTCCACTTATCCTATGTGCATAAAAAAGACTGTTATTATGGTTGGGATTATAATCATCTTTTTATAACATGTATATACTATATATATCACAGTATAACATTTAGCAACCTTTATCAATTTAAAATAATGACATGATAAAAGTATCCCCCCATCACCAAATCTCTCCCAGGGAACCCCCTAATAACCTTTTATTATATGCTCAGGGTTCAAACACTGGTTGAAAACCAGTTATGTAGGGCAGGGGTTCGCAAACTTTTCCTAGTGCGCAACCCTGCCTGCTCTCCTCTGCGCCTCGCCCCCGCCCCCCCCCCCCCCACTGCTCGAACCTGGCGTCAAATGACGTGTGGGGTCATGTGATGTTTGACGCCGGGTTACCAGGACGACGCGTTGCTGGAAGGGAAGGGAAGTGTATTATAGAGGCCTCGCGCAGTCCCCCGGCATTTAATTTAAATGCATGGGAGGAGAGCATGGGACCCCTATTACTGCTGCGCCCCCCCAAGAAAATCTAGCGCCCCCCAGTTTGCGTACAGCTGATGTAGGGCATTTGTTCCGTACCTCTAATAAACCAATAATGTTATTAGTAATGAATGATGTAGGTCAGTAAGAGAAACTAACGTATCCCTGTTGAAATGATGTGTCCTTCTTTAGGTGCATGGCAGGGATGTGGCAGGCAGGACACAAGAGGAGCTGGTAGCCATGCTGAGGAGTACTAAGCTTGGGGAGACTGTTTCACTGGTGATTGCACGGCAGGACGAGGCCTTCCTACCCCGAGAGCTGGTAACGTTCTTGTCACATAGCAGCCTGAATACACTGCAATCTTTGTTGTAACATTGACCAGCTCTTGGGAGACTATAGCCCACAGGCAGCAAGCAAAGCTTATATCAGAATCAACAATGATTTACTATCAGCCCATGAAATGTGATTTTCAGCCCCCCAGGTGACATCATAGGCTGTGGGATGTGATTTTGTCATGGGTATCACGCCACTCATAATTTATGGAGTAGTCCATGAATATATCTAACTCTCGTGAAAATGTATAGATGATTTAAAACGGCCATGAAAAGTCATAAAACGTATTCTGACAGGCTTTAAAAGGCACACAGAGGTAAAGTGGCGTGCTGATTTGATCGCGGCATGATGGATGCATGGCTTAGCTCTTCTGCTATTATATTAGTACTTGTATGATCTCCATAAACTGCTTTTGTATTGGCCAAATAAGAACTGAACCGTTTTATAATTGTAACAAAGGAAATGTTACACTGGCAAACCACTTTCCAGATTTACAATTTTTTTTTGTTTTGGCCAATTATCTGTGAACAGTTTTTCTATAAAATTAGAAACCAGACAGCTGGAAAGACTAACATTTTATGAGCAGGTTTTCAACGTGTATCGCAGCAGCATTTTGTGTTACTGTGATTATTGCTGTTCTGTCACAAGTGTGTTTTTGACATTAAAGCTGCAGTTCAGTCTTTTTTTTTTTTTAATTTTTTTTTTTATTTCAATAGTTTCATGTGGGCAATCTCTAATTACCTAAAGAACTGTATAGCTGCAGGTCAATTCGTTCTCCATGTATTGATAGGCGAAATTTGGTGACATCATTAGTGAAGGGATCTGTTTTTCTTCTGCTTCTTTCTCTCAGTGGAAGCTCATGAATATTCATGAGCACTCCTGCACTGACATGTGCTAGAGGGAGGGCAGGGCTGACAGAGGGGCGTGCCAGAGCTTGTGACAGGACATGAAGGGGCAGTGCCTTAGCAAATGGCTGCTAAAATACAATACAAGAAAATTGGTCTTTCAAAGTTGTTTTTTTAAAAACAGAAAATGCTAAAAGTATTTTTTCTTACTATAGAACTGATTTATTAAAAAAAACACACATGCAGGATATTGACTGACCTGCAGCTTTAATCTATTACAATGATCTGTATGTGAGAGTCTCTTATACAGACTGGAGTGTATCATTCTGTACATGTTTGTAATAAACGTATACAGTATTTTACATGACCGGAAACACCGAAGCGCCTCGCTCAGCTCAGGATGCAACCACTAAGTCGGCACAGCAGCCAAGTTTATTTGAAAATGGAACATCCCTTTATTAAACATATCTGGTTATAAACAGGGTTTAAAAGGTGTTGATCAAGGGGCCCGCCTAAAGGAGAGCCTTTCCTGTCCAAATGTGTTTCGTGCCAGACGGCACATTGTCAAAGGATACACCCACACCTGGAAATACATTTTAAATAGGCAGATCTCCACACAGGAACATTAGATGCAGGTGTAAAGTATAACAAAGAACACGTGTAAGCAACCAACACAATACAAAATGCAATAAGGGCAAGGATAACAGAAGCATACAGGATAACACTAAGGCTGGGGCCCTGGTACCGCAGACCGTGCGGAGGCGTCCGCACGCTGAGCAAACAGACTGCCTTAAGGCAGTGTTCGCCTGCGCGCGGGAGGGGGCGCGTTCAAACTGATTTCTTGGCGCGACAGGCTGGTCACGTGGGCGGTTCGCCCAATGAGGGCGAACAAGCTCCGTGACACCCCTAGGATCGCCCCCCACGGCCCGTCCACCATGGCCAGGGAAAGCACACGCTTACCTCACAGGCTCCGCACGGGGCGAAGGCACCATGGCCCCAGCCTAACAGACAATGAATAGGCTTTTTTTAGGGGGATCTAGGCGGTTACTGGCTCAACGCTTGTTTATTCTTTTTGTAATAAGATACATTCAATAGGCCTGGTATTTAAATTTTCCCATCTACTTTGCTACCATGCTGACTTTGTTGACGCTTCTTGAGCTGTGCAATGCTAGTCGACGTTTACTATTTACACTGTGGGTGTACACTGAATCCTGAACGCAGTGCGTCTTGGTTGCATAGTGGGGAGGTTGCTTGGTTGCCAATGTGGACGCTGCTTGGTTGCCTAGTCCGGAGGCTGCATGGTTGCATAGTGCGGAGGCTGATTGGTTGCCTAGTGCGGAGTCTGCATGGTTGCATAGTGCGGAGGGTGCATGGTTGCATAGTGCGGAGGCTGCATGGTTGCCTAGTGCGGAGGCTGCATGGTTGCCTAGTGCGGAGGCTGCATGGTTGCCTAGTGCGGAGGCTGCATGGTTGCCTAGTGCGGAGACTGCATGGTTTCCTAGTGCGGATGCTGCATGGTTGCCTAGTGCGGAGGCTGCATGGTTGCCTAGTGCGAAGGCTGCATGGTTGCGCAGTGCGGAGGCTGCTTGGTTGCGCAGTGCGGAGGTTGCTTGATTGCGCAGTGCGGAGGCTGCTTGGTTGCGCAGTGCGGAGGCTGCTTGGTTGCGCAGTGCGGAGGCTGCTTGGTTGCGCAGTGCGGAGGCTGCTTGGTTGCGCAGTGCGGAGGCTGCATGGTTGCGCAGTGTGGAGGCTGCTTGGTTGCGCAGTGTGGAGGCTGCATGGTTGCGCAGTGTGGAGGCTGCATGGTTGCGCAGTGTGGAGGCTGCATGGTTGCGCAGTGTGGAGGCTGCATGGTTGCGCAGTGTGGAGGCTGCATGGTTGCGCAGTGCGGGGGCTGCATGGTTGCGCAGTGCGGGGGCTGCATGGTTGCGCAGTGCGGGGGCTGCATGGTTGCTCAGTGCGGAGGCTGCATGGTTGCGCAGTGTGGAGGCTGCATGGTTGCGCAGTGTGGAGGCTGCTTGGTTGCGCAGTGTGGAGGCTGCATGGTTGCGCAGTGTGGAGGCTGCTTGGTTGCGCAGTGTGGAGGCTGCATGGTTGCTCAGTGCGGAGGCTGCATGGTTGCGCAGTGTGGAGGCTGCTTGGTTGCGCAGTGTGGAGGCTGCATGGTTGCGCAGTGTGGAGGCTGCTTTTGTAGAGGAAAGAACGCCTTAGTACCAGGTTTGTGAGTGGATTATTTTACATGACGACCTGTTTTCTGTATTTATTAAAAACTAAAATCACTGAGAAAGCCCTCTTGGGAAACTAAATTAAAACAAATCTCTGTTGGTGTCTATGCTGTTTTTATTACACGAGTTTAAAATCTATGCAGCATTTTATTTAAAAAAAAAACAATAATGTTTTTAATACTCTTTATTTAAACAACATAATATATGCAAACCCTTCAAATACTGAATAGTACTAAAGAAGGTAGGAGGAGCAAACTAAACTCATTTAAAGCTAAGCCCAGCTTAAGCATTATGACCAGCTTAAGCATTATGACCAGCTTAAGCATTATGAATGTAGCTAGTTAGTTTTTCTATATAAACGACCCCCCACATCAGAGAAACACCTTGGGGGAAAAAGGGGGAGGATCTGGCTGTATCCAGTGTCCAGCTAAAGTACATTGGGCAGCGACAAGTACCGGTATATGAATGATTAATTTGTCTGCCTATTTCTGTAGTTCAGAACTTGGCTTATGTAGGAGAGAGACCCATGGGCCCCAAGGTGGAGAGAAGCCAAGGACTGACTTAGAGTGTTCTTCCAGAAATTACAGTATGTGTTCAGGGACATGATTAGCAAATGTGGAGATAAGCACCTACTAGGCCACAATGATGCCAACACTTACTGTAGGTTAAGAACTAGCAAACATGGCAAGTAATTGATTAGGAGCAAGATGCCATCTACACACAAGTTTGTTGCCACTCCTTCATTTTGGAGAATAATGGGATGCTGAACAAAAGGTGCATCCGTGAGGGTTTCTTGGAGAGGTCTCAAGCAAATGTGATAGAGTCCCAAATCTGGAGTGAGTGGGAAAAAACTGGATGAGATTTAATACTATTTTTTGTTTGCCTATATATGGAGAACGTGCCATTTTTCATATTTATCAGGTTGTCATTGACCAAATTCTTACATTTCCTTCCTTTACTTAAAGGTTTATATTAGCTGTCCACTTTATTTTCTATCTGTAACTAACAGAACATTTTTTATTTAATACCCCGCCTTTATGAGACATCCGTTCCATTACTGACAAAAGAATCTGCTGTCTTGCTTTAGCTTGATTGATGTAGGTGTGTATACTTGACCCCTTATTGAAGACTGGGCAGGATGAAGGGCTGGTCAAATGCTTCCTCTTCCGTTCTATCAAAGAAATTGTCTGGTGTCGTCTGCATAGCAGAACAATATTTGTGATTTAAAAAAAATGACTTTCCTCATTCTTTCCATCCTGTATCTCACTTTCCTTGACTTGTGCATTCTGTTGTTTTCTTACACTTGTTTGTGTGTCCCTGTTATCACTTTCTCTTGTTGAAGATATCTGTACGAGTGCAGAGGATGAATTGTCTGCAGTCACAGGAAGCTCTGCGGAAGGTTAATCTCTGGTTTCTGACCTTCCAGTTAGTTTATTGCAGGCATCAGTTTCCTTCATGAACCATCTAAACTTAATTCAAGCGTGTGTGAACCTCGGAGTGGCCAACTCCAGTCCTCAAGGGCCTGAATGAGCCACTGATTAAGCCACCTGTGCGGAAGCAGGGATGTCCTCAAAACCTGACCTGTTGGTGGCCCTTGAGGACTGGAGTTGGCCTCCCCTGGTGTACCTTGTCTGTGTTTAATCAACATACACTATTTGTCAAGTGCTAGAAAACTGTACATTATTTATAAAGTGTGTTACAAGCTCTGCAGTAACTCTCTTTTATTCCCAGACAATACCTGGCAAAGGAATACTTATACAATATTTGTATACATGTCTTTATTTGGTCAACATGGATCATCATATTCTATAGCAGATTATTTTGTACTTGTGTGGAATGTAATTACAAAATTGCATATCCCTAAAATCTGTGCCAGAAGTTAGTTTTCAGCAAAGTAAACTCATGATAAGTACAAATCTATTAAGTGCTAGTATTAAAGCAAGCTGCAGGCTTAATCCCACACTTATCTAGGAAGATGATCAGTTGAATGGCGTATTTGTAATACAATCAATTACTATTCTAGCTTTTGTTGTCAAAGCTTAGGAATGTTATCTTTGATTCTTTTTTTTTAAGACAAATTCCCAACTGGTAATCCTAGGCTCTAAGAGGTTAATGATTACATGGAAGCTAATTAGATATCATTGACTAGTTCCTTGGTTTAGGAAACTGGTTCTCCCCAAACAACCTTTCTTTAAATCATTGTTATGGAAAGGATTTCTCTCATTTGACTTTCAGATGAGATTTTGGTTGATAGCACTAATTCCACGGTTAGAATTTAATATGGGGAGATTTAAGAGGCAGACCTCCCTAGACAATCCCCTAATACTTCCTATCCCACACAATCCAATGGATTTTAATAAATAATTGACATGCACTGATTGAGTCTGAGATGCCTTGAAATCAGTAACATATGAATGAGTGTGTGGCCAAATTCACAAGTTTACTTAATTCTATGTGATGCCTCACTTGGTTTAAAAAAAAAAATTGTGCACATTGGGTTATATTCTATAACCTGCAGGATCGCTGTTCCGTGCGGTACTTATACTTGCCACTTGCTTAATTCTGAAATATTGATGTATCCACATTTTCTTTGGATGCCTTTTGCTATTTTGTAATGTATCGTTTACTGAATTCTATATTTGCTGAGCTCTAGCAGTAAGGCGTTGAGGCCCAAATTACAAAGCTAAAACATAGCTGACATTTTAAAACCAATAAAAGTCAACTGTTTGCAACAATAAACTGAAACTAATAATAAAAAGTTAATCTAATGATCTGAAGAACAAATATGACAATATACAACTTTTTTATTTGAATACCCATATTGAGCAATATTTGCTGGGCGGTGCTATTTGATAAAACACCTTCTGGCGCTGAAGGCACCATATGGCCCATTCAAGTGAAAGGGGTGCACGGTGTCATCCCGGTTTGGAAGGTGTCTTATGACCGAAAACTGCTTAGCAAATATACGTGTTCCAATTATGCCTGCACTTAAAGCAAACGCAGTCTTTGTGAGTGGGAAAATTACCACTTTGCTCGGAAGCCATCTCTCCTATTTTATCATGAGCATAAACTTGACATGACAGAAACTTTGGAAGGTCAAACTTTAATTCAGATTCTTCAGTGTAGTAATCTACCTTCCGACTGTAGCACCATATCTATGTAATGTGCAATTATAGAATACCGTACGCACACATGGAAGGACACAGCACAGAGTATAAAGAGGTACAGCAGAGGGACATCAGAAAGATTGCAGGTTTCAAATATGATGGAAGATTAGCCAGACTTGACATCTATAGTTTGGGAGAATAAAAAAAGAGATGACCCCGCGGAGATAGCCACCATACTGCACAAAAAAGAGCTGTATTGATTCCTGCAGGCTGTTTGAAATAATAACTAACTTGAAAACAAGAGGTCATGCACTTGAGTGAAGGAAGGGAATACATTATATAACCAATTCCGACTGTGTTCCTTTATGGAGAGAAAAGTTGAGCTGTAACATTGCCAAAAGCGGAGACAGATTAATTTGTCATTAGGAGGAGGGGAAGGGCAAATGTTTACGAAGGAGAAGGTTTGAGAACAGGCAATGTGAAGACTTGTACATTTATTGGAAAGACGATTGCCTGAGCAACCTTTGATACTCTGTCTAAAAAAAAAAAACAACAACGCTTTGTTCTGTGCAAAAACCTGTTTGTCTAGCACAGGGGTGCTCAACTCTAGTCATCAGGTTTTAAGGATATCCAAGCTTCAACACAGTTTGGCTCAATCAGTCACTGCTTCAGCACAGGTGGCTCAATCAATGGCTCAGTCTTGGACTGCAAAGGTTGAAAAGAACAGGGCACTATGGATTTTAGAATGCACATTTATTGCCAATAGATTCGACGTGACGTTTCAGCCTCACATCGCCTTTCTCAAGCGCAAAACGGCTCTTGAGAAAGGCCATGTGAGGCCAAAACGTCACGTCGAATCTATTGGCAATAAATGTGCATTCTAAAATCCGTAGTGCCCTGTTCTTTTCAACTTTTCCAGGGATTATTGGATTACTATACAGAGAATCCTGAACCAGGAGCACCGGTATTTGTATCTTTATATATTGATTGTTATAGGTGTGCAGGAGTTCCCTCATCTTAGTCAGTCTTTCACTGCACCACCTGTGCTGAAGCAGGGATATCCTGACCCGTTTTGGGGGTCTTGAGTACTAGAGTTCAACACCCCTGCTCTAGCACATTACACACCTGATCACTATTTTCTTTTGTTATGCTTTATGACTACTGTATGTAGAAGTCTGCTTGCATTAACAAGGTGTTTTAGGAATGGCACAGAAATACCATTGTTTTCTCGGAGAAAGATCAGGCATTTTTATTGGTTAACCACTTCTGCAAACTATTCAATAGATGGAAACAGAGGATTGAATATTTTTAAGAGCGCGGTATTACACTTTTTAATAACTCCAAGTTTATGCAGCGCATTAATGGTACGAAAGCGAATTAAATAACAGACTGGGAAGGACGCCCACTAACGGATGGCGAGTTATCTTTCTCTCAATAGCCTCATGAATGTCAGTCAGGAATGTTCACCCTAAATGTCATGTTTTGTGATTTCACAACAAAATAGGTGACTAATAAAGTGAATGCAAATGTAATTTAAAATCAATCAATTTGGAACATCTAAGTTTGACAGTGTCAGAATAATTTCACCTTATTCCTTGTTCATAAAGATTCCAATACTTCAGAAGTTTGTTGTCCAGCAGACAAAGTTCTAGTTTATTCTTAGTGTTACTTACAGATGAAAGTTCAGTTAATGCTTTCTCAGATGGTGATGATAGAACAAAGAAGCCTTTGTCTCTCACATGCTGCTGATGTTACTGTACATGCAGGCGGGTCTTGAGAAGAGAGATCTTGGCGAGAGCGAGTGATCAGAGTACAGCTGTATTTATTGATCACTAACTCTGCCCCCTTTCTCCTCATTGGTTTCTAACACACAAAGAACGTTAGCCATGTCAGAGTTCAGACTAGGCCTTGAACCCCTAAACCTAAACCAACCGCCAACATCTGTTATGCATTCAACTTTCACTGGAATTCATCTCTTTTTGCTTGCAAATTAATTTTGAAACATCAAAACATATATTCTCATTAAATTGTCTTGATATAAGTTCTCATTTATACATTTTAATATAATAAACACATTTCTAACAGACTGCTTCTTTAAATAACCCGTCTGTGCTAGGACCAACATGAACTAATGGCAGTGACATGTTTAATAGGTTAAAGGCGTGTCCACCTTGACTTCCCCTTTTTTTATATACGGGGAAAGCAGGAGGTCTCTAGAACTGAACAGCGTTTATTTCAGCTCCAGGGCTCCCTGCCTGCGGTGACACTTACCCGTAAAGGTACCAGCAGTTACTTCCTGGTTGATGAAAAGCCTGGGTCATGCAGGCCAATTGCAAACCAGGGCATATGATGATGTGACAAGAGATGTAAGTGCCATTTTGTTCGCCCTTGTGAGGATGCTATCGGAGGTACACCCTGCCCGGGAAAGCATCTTTGGAACCCGGGGGTCCCCAAGGCTAAAATTAGCACAGTTCAGCTACGGAGACCCACTGCTTCCTACATGTAAAAAAAGAAAAAAAGTGGAACCAGGAAACCACGCAGGAGAAACTGCTACTTTAAATGTAGCCTACATGTGTGTAAAAAAATAAGACCAGTATCAGTACCGTATTGGCCTGAATATAGTGCTATGTTTATTTCCTAAAAATGTCCTTCCGAAAGCGGTACTCGTATTATATGCACAGCCTAACATCTTTTATTTTTCATGTAGAACACCTTAAAAACAGCAGGGGTCGTATTATGGGCGAGGTCGCACTATATTCCGGCCAATACAGTATTTTGACTGTTTAAACTTTTAGAGGGCTATGTATGAAGCATCACAATGTACCTTTTTGACACCTAGAGATTCATTTTGGAAATGCGTCTTTATGCGTCAGTTTATCAGCGTAACTTCTACCTCTTTTCCTCCTCATGTGTCAGCTTGTGATTTGGGGGAGTGGTTATTGGAGAAGTCACCAGATGCGCATGTTATAAAAGGTGTATAAAAGTCTGCGTCTGGCTACGTAATTTTATCCCTTCTTTACTGTATGTGCGTCAAACGCCTCCTCCAAGTCTGACTTTGGCTCAAACGACTGACGAAAGACGTGCTTCAGATAGAAGATACAATTTGTATTTTTAGTGCTGTGCATGTAGTTGTACTTTTCATTGTCTTTAGACATACAGTAGCCCCCTTAGTGGACTAAACCTAATATCTAAAATATCTCAAATGTAATATCTTGATAACTGTCAATACTTAAATCTACAGGTGCAGTAAATTCATGTTGTCTGTTGGTCTTTGTAAAGTAATTATCATGCATACATCTATAGCCATGGCTGTCCAGACTATCTTTCTGCCCTCCTGTCAAGTAAGCCCCGGTAGTTACAGGCAGTGTCAGGCTACCCTGTGGGGTTTACCCCCCTTCATGTAGCCTCCCTGAGTGCCAGGAGAGGTGGTGACACTGGGTCTGTGTGCAGCCAATCGCGGTGCAGACCCTTTCTGCATTAGGGAGGATGCATTCCAAATTATAGTCATTTTGGTAATGGCCTGGGGTAAGGAAGTGGTTCTTCCCAGGCGGGGAAGAGAGAGGAGCTCAGCCCCTCCTGGGGCTGCGGGGCCAAGATCTGTGCAGAGCACAAGGCCTCAATATTACCTGCTGGCCAGCACCATCCAGGGTCTGGAACCCATTCTCCACTATGATGCAAATGCTGTGATATCACCTGCAGTGGCTGCACCATTAAAGACCCTTTTTATATACTTCTGCCTGAGTAGCAGTCTATTGGGCAGGGGGGGGGGGGGGGAGGGTGAGATACAAATGCATTTGGTGAACCAGAAAAAAGCTAAATATATTCATGATCACAAGGTACAAAGAAGTAGAATTTGTACTATAAGTGGGATTTAGACTTTCTCTGGAAACCAATTACACTTTATTTTGGCACTGCCCCTTTGACTGGAATAAGTAACAAGCCATAGATATGATAAGATGACTTTCTCTATTGAGGAAGTAGATCAGTCGAGTAATTTTGCAACCAAGCACAGGCAGTACTAAATTATTAGCAAATTAGTCAGTTATCCTAATTCTACTAGTACTTCCTGCCAGCTGTTGTCATGTAACAGCTGGAGAGGGAGCTGTGTGCTAAACACAGGGGACATTCCTGCTTCTCATAATTACCAGCGAGCGTGGAGAGTGACCTGTAATTAGTAGATTCCGTAAGGTGCATTTCTGTATAATGTAACCCAAAGTCCATCTACTGATCCATGTTTAAATAAGAGTTTCCTGCAAAGCAATGCCACCCCAGCAGTGAAAAAGGTTAACAGCAGTACATAACCCCAATGTTAAATGAGTGATAATAGCTATCAAAGTAACTATTTTGCCATTATTGTGAAAGTAAAAAGAAGTCGTTTGTGATGGTAAAGCGGCATTTCATCAATTAGCAAGTAATCCATTCTCTATTTGTCTCGAGCCTGTCCTACCTTCTTTAATAAACGCGCTCAAAAAGAGTATAAGGCTCTCTGGGGCCTAATCAATATGCTACGAAGTTATCTTCCCTCTGCTCAAAAAATTTATTTTCTGTTCACTGGGTGACTGTCCTGTATGACATTGCACTATCCTGATCTTATTTTCTTTTCATCCCATGCAAAATTGCCAACCAATCTATATAATCTCTGTAGTTTGGATTATGGAGACATTTTCACCAGACAGAAAAAAAAAAGAAAAAGTTACAAAGTTTGGTTTTGAGCTAAACATAAAAGGAAAGACCACAACATGGCTGGAAGTCCAATTCTGTATGCAAGATACAGTGGGCATACATTTGCTTGTAGTCATTGAAGGGTGCAATTGCATTGCGGTTCTCAGTAGAGTAAGCAGGTTAAAGCAATTTAAAGCAATTTTACCAGAGTAATGTGTAGCATTCCCCTCCTGTGTTGTGGTTTGGTTAAAACACTTGTAATAGCTTTATGGATTGAGGTCAGTATATTCCACCTTTATATTATACTCCATGAAGTGCTTCTCAATACTAATTAAGAGTGGTATTTTATTTATTGAGTGACTTGTTTGCTCTTCATCACAAGATGTTATGGCACCATGCAAAAAGAACGCAGTAACTTTAATATCACACAGAAACCAGAGTGAATAGAATATATGCAAATAAACCCACTATTGCCAATTTTTAAACCTTTGAATACCCTGAACGTCATGAGGGTTGGCACTCTTGGAGCCCTACGACCTACAAGGTATATCCTGATATAAATGCCCGGTTTCTAGGAGGAGATCGCGTTCACTGCTCCGGAGAAGCAGTGAACTCGATGGGAACGGAAGTGGAGTGGTCTTCACTTCCATTCACGTCTTGAAGGGGCCTGCCTGCGACAAACATGATCTCTGCACCAAGCACTCACCTGGTTGAGACCTGGAAGACCACTGACACTCCGGTGCTTCTGGTCCTCCGGCACTCAAAAAGGTTAAACCTCACCCAAGTTCTCATTCACGTCCTAAAAGCATAGGGCGGTCTCACCGAGTGTATTTCCAGGATACAAAGTGTTTCTTCCTTGAGAGGAATGTGGTGCTTTCCATTATTTTTATATGCAACCATCTTCCTAATATTTATGCAAGTACAGAATCTTAGGTAGTGTCACTTGTATGGCACTATTACTCGTCTCCAGAGGTTGTGAGCTATGCAATTCATCAGTAGAAGTGTGATAGCAAAGCTTTATTTTCTTAACGGGGTATTTCCCTTAATCACAGTACTTTAATGAAATCCAAGTTTTGCTGTAGAGCAGCATGTGTAGACATTTATGAGGGTCTTCTATATTGAGATGTTTGTTATTTTAGCAGCATACAGTAGCAAGTAGTAGACGTGTATAACAAATTTGATGTGTGGTATAGTTACGTACCCTAGAAATCAATGACCGATATTTAACCTTGACCAACCCAATCCGTAACCAATAAATAAACAAAACACACGTGTGCACATACTGGTCTTTTCCCTTATGTTTATAAATATTAAGTGACTGGGAGGTTAAAATGAAGCTCTTCCCAGAGCCTAGTTCAGTCTATAGGTTGCCATGGTAACTTCAGACACTAACGATTAAGAAAATCATTCGTTTTTACATACACAAAAAAAAGCATGACATGCTCTTGGGCAAGATACTAACATTATATGAACTCCTAATGGCTTCTGGGGCGCCGGAGGGGGGTGGGTGAGAGGAGGTTGCTGCTTTAGCCAGTTCAGTTCTGATTGCTTTGAGCTAAGGTAACCTGAGCACAGATACTCATCCCGATGAGCTATAGACAGTTTCTAAAAAGTTTAGCTGGGAAGCTAAGTAAGTGTCTTGGCTTAGTTCCCTGTGACCTGTGTGGCCTGAAGCAGTTGAAACCTAACGTAAGTGCACTCAGAGCCACCATATGATGAAAGAAACACATTAGATTGTCTTTCCCTGGACTTCTCTGTATTTTCTATGAGTGAGTTACTTAATTAATTACATATATTTACCAAGTATTCTTATGAATAAAGAAAAAGCAGGAAAAACGGCGGTGCATCTGCTGCTGCTGAAGAAGAATTGGAACCAACAAAACTGCAAACTGCAAAGAACTAGGTGCAAAAATTTATTAGTGGCATGATAAAAACAGCCAGAAGGACACTCTAACGCATTTCACGTGGTATCCCACGCTTTATCAAAGAGGAAATATCACTAAACAATCGCATAGTTAAATACCCACAATTCCCTGTCCAATCCTATGACGTTACGTTATTCAAGCCAATCGGAAGCTTGGGAAAGATCTTGTTTTCCAAAACTTGAACAATGCTAAAAAAAACACCACAATCCTTCCAAACCAAATACTCTGACATATTAGTAGGTATGAAAATTAGTAGGAAACAATTCAGTGCTAGTTGGATAAAAGGACTTGCATTGCCTAGATGTTATTGCTGGACACAGAGGGTTGAAGGGTAACTTAGTAGTAATAATGCTGTCTTCAGAGCGGGAGAATGCGATTCAGATCTTTGAAGCAGGGACTTCTTATGCCTGCGACATTATATGTACATTGTCAGTTCTATATTTAGAAAAAATAATATTTTTTACTAATATTTTATATATAATATAATTTTGTGAAATTAGGACCATTATATATTTTTATTTATTTAAGACCCAGAATTGGGGGATTTCCGTAGCTAAATTCAGCTTTCACCAGCTCCAGGGACTGCTCGGCTCCCAAGAAATGTATTTTATGGCAACATTTTGTAAAAATCATGACTATAGAAGCCTCAATATTCCCTCCCAAATAAACACCATAACACCAATAATTTGGGGGATATGGCCACAGCTTTTACTATACATATATACATACACGAGGTTCCCGGATCAGCACCATAGAGGATCTCCTCCATTGAGACCATGATCCACCATGACTCCACTGTGTCCGTACACCAGCCGCCCTGGTGGCCTGAGGCCCACGAACCCCAGTAGGTTCAAGCATGTCTGTTATACATGGCCAGACATAGATTGACTTGGTTTGATGGTGTTAGAGGGGGTGGGGGAAGCTTATAACACCAGGGACCCCCTACGGATCCACTGAGCCCCTCACTTCTTAATAGGGTACAAGGTACATCATGATATAAATGCTCGATTTCTAGGGGGAGATCACATTCACTGCTCCTGAGAAGCAGCGAACACGATCGGAAGTGGAGAACCCTCACTTCAATTCACATCTTGAGGGGCATGCCTGCGACCATATAGTCTCTGCACCAAGCAATCACCTGGTTAAGACCTAGAAGACCACTGACACTCTGGTGCCTTTGCTCCTCCGGCACTCAAAAAGGTTAAACCTCAACCAAGTTGTCATTCAGATTCTAAATGTATAGGGCGGTTTCACAGAGTCCATTTCCAGGATTCAAAGTGTTTCTTCCTTGAGAGGAACGGGGCGCTTTTCATTTATTTTTTTTATATGCAACCGTCTTCATATTATTTACGCAAGTACAGAATCCTATGTAGTGTCAGTTGTATGACACTATTATTCTTCTCCTGAGGTTTTCAGCTCTGCAATTCATCAGTAGAAGTGTAATATCAAAGCTTTATTTTCTTTGCGGGTTATTTCCCTTAATCACAGTACTTTAATGAAATCCAAGCGTTGCTGTAGCGCAGCATGTGTAGACATTTATGAGGGTCTTCTATATTGAGATGTTTGTTATTCTAGCAGCATACAGTAGCCAGTGGTAGAAGTGTATATACCAAATTTGATTTGTGGTATAGTTACAGACCCTTGAAATCAATGCCAGATATTTAACGGTGACCCACCCAATCCTTAACCAATACTGTAAATAAACAAAACACACCTGCACACACGTACTGTTCTTTTTCCTTTTAAAAACGCGGAGACACCAAGCTTTGCCTCACTATAGCGTATTGACCCATTGTGTCTTTTGATGCTAAGGCTGTGGCCAGGCAGGGAGGGCAAGATACTAACATTATATGAGTTAAAACCATACAGGTTTCTGGGGGACCGGAGGGGGTGGGAGAGAGGAGGTTTCTGCTTTAGCCAGTTCAGTTCTGATTGCTTTGAGCCAAGGTAATCTGAGCACAGATACTCATCCCGATGAGCTATACAGGCATACCCCGCTTTAAGGACACTCACTTTAAGTACACTCGCGAGTAAGTACATATCGCCCAATAGTCAAACGGCAGCTCACTCATGCACCTGTCAGCACGTCCTGAACAGCAAAGTTGAACTCCCTACCTGCACCGAATGCTGTGCACAAGCGGGAAGACTATAGAGCCTGTTACAAATGCCTTATTTACATCAGTTATGCATGTATATGATGATTGCAGTACAGTACATGCATTGATAAGTGGGAAAAAAGTAGTGCTTCACTTTTAGTACATTTTCGCTTTACATACATGCTCCGGTCCCAGTGCGTACGTTAATGCGGGGTATGCCTGTATACAGTTTCTAAAAAGTTTAGCTGGGAAGCTTAGTAAGGGTCTTGGCTTAGTTCCCTGTGACCCGTGTGGCCCAATGCATTGAAACCTTACGTAAGTGCACTCAGAGCCACCATATGATGAAAGAAACACATTAGCTTTTCTTTCCCTGGACTTCTCTGTATTTCCTATGAGTGAGTTACATAATTACATATATTTACCAAGTATTCTTATGAATTAAGGAAAGATCTTGCTATACAAGAGTTGCACATTACTAAAACCACAATCCTTTCAAACCAAGAATAAAATCAAATCATTTAAAAATGCTCTGACATATTAGTAGGTATGAAAATTAGTAGGAATCAATTCAGTGGTAGTTGGATAAAAGGACTTGCATTGCCTAGAATAGATGTTATTGCTGGACCCAGAGGGCTGAAGGGATAGCTTAGTTGTAATAATGATGTCTTCAGAGTGGGTGATTGCGATTTAAGATCAGCTGTGTTGGCTATTCTTGTGTTTTCGAGTAATTTTAACTCCCTGTGCTTTAGGCACCAAAATTAGTTTGTAAGCTCTTTGAAGCAGGGACTTATTGTGCCTGCAAATGTACACTGTCAGTGCTATATTTAGAAAAATAATATTTTTATTAATATTTTAAATATAATATTATTTTGTGAAATCATGATATATCTCGCACGTCCCTGAGGGAGGTCACTCTTTGATGACCGAAACGTTGGATGCAGTGCCATGTATTATTATGAATACAATACTTCTGGATTTCCCTGGCTGTGTGCTGTCTCGTTTTTCCCGGACCTCCATCTGGTAAAATGTATCTGTGTATATGTGCATATGGGACAAGCATCAATGGATTATCAGTTTACAGTGTGCCAACTGCCCTTCATTTTTATATATATATATATCAGAAAAAGAAGAGCGGCGCGTGCCACATAGCATAATTCAGTTTAGATTTATTCTCAACAATAGTAAATGTATAAAAAGCACCCTCACAAGTAACATTTGTATTTTATTATTTTATTATACCTTTTTATTCTTTGTTATATCCCCATTTTCAAGGGGTTGTAGCGCCAAAAGCACTTTCTTTTGTGTTTTTTTTTAAAGTAAGAGCATGTAGAGTCAGTCAATCTCAAAAGAGATGATACTCATCTGGAACGACGGCCACAGCCAGAAGTCCTCATAGCGCTCAGCAAATAGTATCGAAACAAACGTCTTTGGTGTATAAACCTGGCTGAGCTCTATGAGGATTTCTGGCTGTGGCCGTCGTTATGTGGCACGCGCTTCTTCTTTTTCTGATAGAATTCATCTGGATGTGGTTCATCTCTGGAGAGGCTGCGGACAAGTCACGGCGTTTATTCACAATTATTTGTTTTTTTGTCACGGACATTCATGTGGATATTTTGATATTATTTGTGATATTATTCTCACATTTTTTAGATCTACATCTATGTTATTATAATAATTTTAATTAAGCACCAACACATACTTTTATTTTTATATATTTTTTATATCTATACACCATCATATGCCTTACACTGGGTTTGATATTGTACTTTTTGAATATTTACAGTGGTTATATAGAGCTCGCGCTTACGTTTTGTGTTTTATATATTTTGGATTTTTTTTATTTAAGAAGCAGAAGCGTGAAGCACATGGACCCCAGTTGGTTTAAGAATGTCCGCTGCCCACGTCCAGACATGTCACCCCTATACCACCAGGGATCCCCGCCATTGGGTTCACTGATCCTTGAGCTCCTCTCTTCTTAATAGTAAATACCTCCGTACCTCCTGGTTTACTTCCACTATCAAGCCATTTAAACCCTTTAAAGTTGTCTTGACCTATCCCAAAAGAAACTCATCACCGACTCCAGTCCACTTGCCAAACCCAAGTTGAAAAGATCCATCCCAACTTCCAAAAGATGTACTCCATCTTCTCAAAACAAACCTCCTAGTCCCCTTCCAAATCTAATCCCTTTCCAAATCCTTATGCCTTATTGGAAAACAAACAATCCCCACAACAAATGTTTCCATTGATTTTATTTATGTAATTTTCTTGTGCACCTTTAAATAGCCTTAAAACTCTTTGTTCCTTGCCAAAAACACCTCTGTTCCTTGCCAAAAACACCTCTCTAGCACGTCCGACCATACCAACATCATACCCTAAAATTAAAACCCTAAACAACTCAAATCCCCCCTCATTCCAAACTAACTTTCTAGATTTTCTAGATGTCACAACTCATTCCTCATTGTATGTACTGTAACACCAAAATATCAGGGTGCTTCCTACATCTCGGAATTTCCGAAATTAAAGGCAACACCCCTTGCTACAATAAAATTAATTTACCCAACCAAAAGACCAGAGCCTCTTCTTCCTTTAACCTCAAATTCCTCCCTGCCCTCCTTACTGATGCACATTTCCCTGCCCAAAAAACGTACGTGTCCCACGATCCAAATTTTTTGTTTTTTTCCTGACCTTTTCAGAATAAGCACGAAATAAAAATGCATTTCACAGATGTCCTAGTATTCCCCTTAAACCTCGAAGATGACCACCTCCCAATCATCTTAATACTATCCCCATAACACCCCACCCTTGCTGCTTCTGTTGCTGCTGCTATTCTTAATGAAAATGAAATATGCTAGGATCCTAACCTATTCTACCTAAACATTGCTTAAAAACCCTAGTAAATTGAAAGCGTGGTACTGGAAAACCATATGCATGTAATCATGAAGAACCCTCCCTATCAGGCGTAATTGACCTGCACATGCACACAGTGCCTGTAAGCTCGGAACCCAAATCCACCACATCAAATATATTGTGTAAAAAAGAGTTCTACTAGGATTGTGACCTCCTGTATAGAACAAAAGACCAGGACTGCTGAACTACTGGACACTTTGAACCCAAATGTATCCTCCTTAGCACTATCCTGGTACCTCTACCTCCTTTATATGTTTTTGACTGCCTCAGGAAAATCTTCAACCTATCCCTTCTATTACCACAGCCTTCTGCTGCAATCCTCCACTTTTGTTCTTTTCCCTCCTCACCAGCTCTCCTACCCTGAAAGCGGAAAAATACGCCACACAAAAAGTAGACCAATTTTGCTTCAAAGTCCAGACTAAATACATCCCAAACTGAAGTGTCGTATTCGCCAATATCTCATCTTTTCTCCTGTATTTTTCCTCCAAACTGCCAACATTTTACTTCACAAAAAATTACTTTTATAATCCTCATCACCCTTTAATTTAAGAAAAACCGAATACATACCAATCTTTTTTCCATTGTTGCTCCTGACCAACCCTCATCCCTTTTCCGAAGCATGAATATGAGTGCATCCCTTTTAGATAAAAAAATCTTCCTTTTCCCCAAATTTCGCAAAAGTGCACACCATTACTCTTATGCACAATAATACGGCTTCGACGTATTCTGTACCATTGAATGCTCCACCAACTCCATTACTGTTCCCACGCCAGATTCCATGAATGCCTGGCCTGACGACCGTGCTTCTGGAGCGCTCTCTCTGAATTCTGGAACCTTCAAATGAGTGTGTCGACTACCGTATTTAACTTTCTAGACATTCTGCCATCTCCTGTAAAATTACCGATGTCCTCCCTTTTTGGCCAGCCTCCATAACATAACCTCTTCTGAAAACACCCCTCCCCCTCTTAAAAAAAATATTTTGCCCCAGAATGCCTTCCCCCACAAGATCCACAGTCATGCCTGAATTTGAAACTCTTTCCCCTCCCACATTGGCCCTCGTTAAACCTAATTCCCTTACTTAATTATGCTGGCTGCCTGCTCACTGTTAAAGATCACCAGGAATAAATGTCCTTGCAGTGTTTTGTGTTTATGCATGGCCAATCTTTACTGGAAACCCTCATCATTCTTCCATCAGCCCACTGCCCCCAATGATTTGTATGCTGACCAAATTGTTTCCACATATTTAAATAACGCTTAACACTTCTGCTGACAATTTATTCCCAGTAACACTGGCCAGTTTCACAAATGCCTGCAAACAATCCCCAAAAGGTTTTTGGAAACTTTCTCCTATCACTCTCCTCTTTCATATCCTTCCTCTTTTTGTCACTCCTATCATACGCTTTAAACTCTGGTTTTAACGTCACCAAATCCACATTCTCCCCGCCACCCCTTCCAAATCTTCTCCTTTACTGCTAATGGCAGATGTATCCCTAGAGGACTCGCCACACATGTAAGCATCATGCATATTACTGTACCGTCCGACCCCCTATTCCCACATCCCTAACTTTTTTCACCACCTTATACAGTAAATCAACTGGGGAGGGTCTTCAGACATCTTCCCCACCGTATCCCCACCTCCTTAAACTGGGGTTACCAAGCTTGTGCTATATAGTGGCGAGAAAAGTTTGCGAACCCCTTAGGATTTTCACATATTTCAAACCTAAAATATTATTAGCTCTTAATCCAAGTCCTAATAATAAAGATAACCTGGTAAAACAAATTACACAAAAACATGAAGTTTTTCAACATTTATTTATCCACATATGATTTACCATTCAATTTGTGTGTGAAAAAGTACGATATGTGAACCTTTAAAATTCAGTACCTGGTATCACCCCCTTAAGCAGCAATGACTTCAACAAAGCGTTTCCTGTAACTGCTGGTCAGTCTCTCATGTCGGTTTTGAGAAATTGTGGCCCATTCTTCCTTACAGAACTGCTTCAACTCAGTGACATTTGAGGGCTTCCTTGCATGGACATCTCACTTCAGGTTCTGCCACACCATTTTGATGGGGTTTAGGTCTGGACTTTGACTAGGCCATTTTAAAACGAGGATTATTGTCTTGCTGCATGACCCAATTTCTCTTCAGCTTCAGCTCCAGCTCACAGACACACGAGTGGCCTGACAGTCTCCTCTGGAATCTTCTGATACAACTCTTTATTACTCATTGTTTGTCTAATTCATACATCATTTTGTTTCAAAATTAATGGAATTGGTTAATATAAACCCTGTAGGATTTTTAAGAAAAGATTGGTTTTGATTCAAGAAGGTTATCGTGGGAAAAGAACATATAGAAAAGTGCCACACACCAGATTGTGAATCAGTGAAAAATAATATGTGGTGGGCTAAATGCTTGGAAAATGCATATAGCTCATAGTAAAGAGTTATTTAACCAATGTGAAATATTGTGGTGTCAATAAGTGAAAAAAACAGTGTTCCATACAAAAGTGCTGTAACAAGATATTACACAAATGTGATAATTTTAGAACCTTATATACACAATATGAGAGTCTGCTGCTCATCAGTAAAGATGGCTCAGCATCATGGAAAAACTATGGAATTTCTGTTATCATTGGGGTTCACAAACGTTTTCTCTTCACTGTATATCCGTATCCTTCAACAGACTTGCTTGACTCTCTCACCACCCTGTGCTCCCCTTGTTCCTCCGCCCGAACCTTTTAGCTGATCTTATCCCGTCTCTAAATTTTCCTAGAATCCCTTAATCTATAGTAACACTTCCTTTGTCTGCTTTTCTACCCCTGCCTCCCTTTCACCAAAAGAGCTGAACACATCCTGCTTATGGTTCAAACTACCTGCCACCATCCTGTATCCTGCAGAGAGCGTCTCTGGTCTTATCCCATGCAATAGTCTCCGCTACCCTCTATCCTACCACCTCCTGAACTACCAACACTCCATTTATTCCAAGACTCAGCAGACCAGGATCTCTTTTTGTTCCCAACTGAGCGGTCATGAGTGCCCCTTCTGGTCTGCTTGCCTCCCATATTCAAGCCACTGTCTTCCCAACCGACTTTTTTTGCTCCTCTACCTCAGAGGAAAACCTAGTGGGGGATCTGGAATGTTTCCCTCTAATCCTCACTTTTACTTGCCCTCACCTGGCTCATCGCCTCTGGCACCGGCCTTGCTGTGTTGCTTCTCCTTTTCTGTGGTTTTATGCCTCAAGGGCCTCCTTCATTGCTCCTGCCCCCGTGTCCTGGGGCTACAGGCATGCTCCAGTCTTGATCCTAGTCTTGATCCTGTCTCCACGAAGTTATTGGTGTCCTCTGCCGCCATGGCGCTCGAAGCCCCACCACTTCAACTTCTGCATTCAGCCAATTTGCTCTGTGATGCCGCACCTGCTACCCGAGCCTCTCTTTCACCTGGTCGATTTCTGCCTCTTACACCATGCTGCGTCATTCAAGCTGCTTCCAATGGTGCAGGTGTTCCTTCTCTCCCTTCCCCACTAGTAACCCACTCCACCCCACCAAACCTCAATTTATTTAACCCTCATTTCTATGTGGCCCTCTTTTCATATCCATCCCTCCTAATAGTCTCTAGATTGCTGTCTGTGCAGTAGAAATCCGCAATGTAATGCACCGGCTGACCTACTAGCTACTTTGTCAAATAAAAGGTACATTTCTTGGGAACCAGAGTGGTGACAGTCCCTGGTGTATAAAACAGATTAAGAAGCACAGTTCAAATGTGTTAAATTTAAATGCATATGCTTTGTCTAAAGAGCAGTAAACAATTGATGTGAATATTTATCTGGGAGTATTGCTTTTCTTTGTTTATGTTTTAGAGAGATTTGCCGTTTTGAGAGAAAAAGAAAAAGTGTGAGACGCTTAAAAAGTTGTTTGGGAACCCAAGGTTTCAGAATGAGGACAGCAGGCAAATGTCCTATTTGCTTTACAGTCCACTGATAATATTGTCCTCTACTGCCCCTGGCTTTTGCTGTGTTCTACATAGCACTCCAGGGTCTTACCATGTCTTATCAGTACTGAGCAGCCCAGCAAGGGGCAAGCAACACATTGTATGGATGCAGGTTTTGTATGGCTGGTCAAGAGCATCAGTCAAGTAGGGCAAAAACATCTTGCCGCACTGAATAATTATTATTTCCTTCTGGGGATCATAGGGTGAGAGCCTTTTTTTTTAAAAAAATGTATGCCCAGTACAGAAATACATACGAATGGTTTAATCTAAGATATAAAAATTGCAATACATTAAATATATTCATAATAAAATTAGTCGTCTGTATGAACAAGCATTTAAATGCCCTATAAATGGTTTAACCTCTTTGCTGCCAGAGGGGACTGCAACACATTACTTTGGTTTACCTGAAGTTTGTGTCCCGGAAAGAGTGAGCCTAATGCTAGATCAATGTAGAGATTATTACCTCCTTCTGTGCCGTTCGTCACTTGGGTTAATTGCCATTGACCAGGCAGCAGAATAATTAGACCATGTAGCTTATGTTTTTCCTTCTCCTGCCTTTGCGTTAAGTAAATCTTGTCTGAGGTTACTCTTGCTGTAAGCTTGAGACGGAGCTTATAGCTTAATGAGAGTTGAATTTTTTTTTACACAGCTTATATGAATTTCACCCTGAAAAGTTCAACTTCGATGCAGCAGCGCTGCTCACTGTCTCCTCTCAGGGAATGAAATTCATGGAATACAAGCCTTAAAGAAAGAACGTTTTAAGGCATTACTTTGTAGTCTTCAACAGTTTCTTTTATTGCACAATTTGCAGCAGGCAACTCTGTATTTCTCCGGTAATGTCATAAAACATAATCACATAGAGTCCAATCCCTATTCTCTTGACTGAAGCGTCAACTAAATTAGTGAGAGACACAGATAAACCGGAGTGCACTTTTCACCCCTGACGAAATC
Organism: Ascaphus truei; assembly: GCF_040206685.1. Taxonomy (NCBI): domain Eukaryota; kingdom Metazoa; phylum Chordata; class Amphibia; order Anura; family Ascaphidae; genus Ascaphus; species Ascaphus truei. The sequence goes on along the minus strand of NC_134489.1, from coordinate 58,553,929 downwards.
CAACGTTTTATTCATTCACCTTTTATGTCTTCAAAATATATCTCATTGCATAGCCATTAATGAAAACTTCAAGCCACTGTGCTGAAGCAGGGATATCCTGAAATCCTGACCTGTTGGGGGGGGGGGGGAAGGGATGGGTGTGTGTCTTGAGGACTGGATTTGAGAACCCCTGTAGGCAGTTGGCCATACAAAGTTACACTTGTTTATAGCTGAACCATTGTAAATACCGTAGTATATGCAGGTATTTGTGGGGAGCTCAAGTGCTGGTCCCTTCACAGTATCAGTTCGTTGTATAAAGAGGTAACCTTACAGGGGAATATGTAAACTCTGGTGCTATTCCAGTTTCCTCATGTGGGAATGCACTGTTCCCTGGAGATGTGTATGCAAGTGTCATCACTTCTCCTTCTCATTAGGGTAACATTTCAAAGTATAAAAGTACTTACTGTTATTCCCATGTAGTAAATACCGGTCAGTGATACGATCATTAAGTGATTGATGCCTTCAGACAATTGTTTGCAAATCAAGTTTATGGGCTTGAAAAATGGGCAGTTTTCCATTTGTTATGGGTGCCTTTATAAATATTGGGGCAGGGTTATTCAAAAGGTGTTGGGCACAGCCCAATAATAGGGTGATCGGTTTGAGGCCCCGCCCCCTTCTTGTGTAAAGACTAGTAGACAGTAGACAGGATAAAAGGAGAGAATACACATGCACATACATATATACACAATGCACGCTGTGTAC
>NC_134489.1:58536441-58552988 GCF_040206685.1 Ascaphus truei | reverse complement strand
TAATTAATAAACAGGATAATTCCATAAATGTAAATGAACAACAAATTTAAATTCTTAAAACGCTGCAGAAATGTTTTTATGAATGCTACAGTATTTTAATTAGCCTGGCATTTTGCGATTTCCAAGTCAATAATAGGGTTGTTTATGATACATATGCACCAGTGCGTTTTATTTTGTCGTAACTCATTTAACACAAGAGTTTTACAGGAAACTTGATCTAAATGGTAAAAATAATTGAGTTTTGTTTTGGAGAGGTCCAATTCAATATGCTGTGAAGCTGCTGTTCCATGTCAAGGAAGGCTTGTACTGAATTAAATTATAAAGGTTATTGTATTATTATTGCTTATTTATGAAGCGCCAACATATCTGCAGCGCAGTACAATGGGGAGTGAAGTTCCCCCCAAGATGACAAAAATCTTTGAAAGGGAATGGTTTGGGATTTATAACATTTTAAAAGGCCTCTCTCCCTCTCTCTCTCCCCCTCTCTCTTTCCCCCTCTCTCTCTGTCTTCCCCCCTCTCTCTCCCCCTCTCTCTCTCTCTCTCTTTCCCCCTCTCTACCTCCCCCCTCTCTCTCTAGCTCTCCCACTCCTCCCCCTCTCTATCTCCCACCTACCCCCATCTCGATGTCTCCCCTTCTCTCTCTCTCTACCTTTCGCGCTTTCTCCCCTTCTCTCTCCCCACTCTCTCTCTCTTTTTCCCCCCTCTACCTCCCACCCTCTCTCTAGCTCTCCCACTCCTCCCCCTCTCTACCTCCCTCCTACCCCCCATCTCTATGTCTCCCCTTCTCTCTCTCCCCCCTTTCCCTCTCACCTGCTGGGGGAGTTAATGCCACCTTTAGATATGGCCTAAATAACGTAAGGTATTTACACTTTAAGGTATGTCCGTGTGCTTTCTATAAGGTTGCTTTTCTTGTTGTTTCCATATTATTTCAACCTTTAGCACCACTGTTGCGTTTGACTTACATATGACTTATTGACAGTTTTTGAGGACACTAATTATTTGTAGTGTTGAGCGATATATCTGTGTGTTTCACCATATGTATATATAGATAGCAGTAACACAACCAAGACTATAGGAGACACTATTCTCTTATTATCTGATATCTATTCACACAGTGATTTTCTTGACACTATTGAATACACCAATCACCAACTATACATGGATTCCAACATTGAGGGACTTCATCTATAGGTATATATCCTTTCTTTCTTTTGGGATTTATATCCATTTTTATTATTAGATTAGGATTATCAAGAAAATGTATTTAATTGTTAATATCCAGCTGTACTTTGACCTTGTTATTATATAAAATTGGTCTGCAGTGCACCATTAATAGGGATCCTTTTTAGTGTACTTTGTCTATTAAGTACACTTACCTAGTAATTATCCTACTTTCTCCCAGGCGGCACGCAGATACCTCCATTTGGGGTTTTGAGCGAGGTATCTATCTATCTTCTATTATGATTAACCTGACATTATTTTAGGTTAAATAGCCTAAGAGCTCAGTGCATCTGGCCCTCAGTGAGTGGCTCTGCAATACAAAGGTCCCAATAGCTGTGGCAATGTACATTAGATACGTTGTATGTTGTGATACCTTTTAGGGAATCAACATTTGAGTTATTCATTGTTGAAACTCTATGACAGTACAGGGCATTCCAAACAACATTGATTTCTTTTTCAAGTGTACAAGTGAGTGGGATAAAAAAAAAGTAGGTGAAATCAGACACCTCATTACACAGTATGGTGAAGTACTGTTATTTAAATAAATAAACATGCAGCAAGATCTGCACCTTTAATGGAGTTTGCAGCTTTCTCTGATGCACAGAAATGAGTTCACTGCATATTGAATGGGGACCTAAGTGTTTCAAGTCAACGTGCCAAATAATGCCAGCTGTCATAACACATTATAGACCAGCAACAATACGTCCCCTCCGCTATGGAAAGTTTTAAACAGATGTAACTGCTTTTAATGCATACTGGTCTATATACATGATCCATGGGGGACGCTTTTAAACTCGGGTCATCTAGATCTGGTTACTGTGATGATTCATGACCTTTTAGCACGGAGATTAATATATTCTTAATCCGTTTATGGGAGCTGCTGTGTGCTTTCTTAAGCTCTGGTGCTTTTAAGCAGGTGTAGGGTGTTAGTAGAAGGTAAAGACACTTGGACCAAAAAAACTTGTTTAGGGGGAAATCATACCCTTTTCCTTTATTGGCTCATCAATGGTTCAAAAAAGAAGAATGTAGGAGCTACAGCTTCCCAGTACAAATATCATTTTTACTTTTCATTCAGGAGTTTCTTTTCCGTGTTGTTCTTTATAGACTATTGAGTAAGAGAATAAAATGATTATGTATGTAGCCATGCCAAGTCTGGCTACTATTCTGCCCTATCCTAAAATGTCAGTCCTGGTAACAGCAGGCAATGTTAGGACCAATCATGGGTTTCCCCACTCAGGCAGTACCCTTGAGTGACAGGGGAGGAGATGGGATCAGGTCTGTGTCTACCCAATCCTGGGTTCAGACCTGGTACCTTCCCCCACTGTATTAAGGGGATTGCATCTCTAAATTGTTAGTTGGGTCTCTACCGTGAAGAGACAAGGTATCACACCGGCTGCGGTACACTGGCAGGCCCAGGTCCTCTTCCCTTCGGGTTGAGGGGAGGGAATTCCCCTGGTCCTGTTAGAAGATCATTGAGGAGCTAGGACTGCTGGGGGGCCCCTTGATACGTAGTGAAGGTCCAGGGACCATCTGAAGTTGAGAGACCAGAGCTGTGACTGTGTTGGGGCAGAATTGCCTAGAGACTGTGCTGAGCAGAAGAATAAAACGGTTCCTGTTAAATATACTTCTGCCTGGTGTGTAATCTTTCTGGGGGAAAAGGAGTCTGTTGTACTATGGGAGGTTACCTTCATACATCTGGAGCCGACAGCAGATGGAGGCGCTGTGTACCATGGAGTAAATGTCTGGTATATACCCCAGAAGTCTGTCCTCCAGTTCCCCCAACCATCGGTGGACACCTCAGTCTTGTGAACCAACAGGTATAATGCACCATACACCTGGTAACAGGGGATCTCCAATAGGGTGGGAAAACACTGTTACATGTACACTGTGTTTTTCTTCATATTTAGGCTCATATTTACTGATCCGTCTTAGAACATAAGACACGTTACTGCTCTTCAAAAAGGTGCCATATGGCTGAAAACTAGTAAATATGATCCATTTGACTTTAAATATGCCATGTCATCTAGTTCAGTGATTCCCTACAGGGGGTTTGGGAATCCTGAGCGGCTCGTGAGGCATCTTCAAGGGGTTTGGCCCCCCAAAAATATTTAATGGTGGGTTCCAGGCACTATAGTGGGTTCCTTAAGGCCCCAAACTACACCGTAGCGTGGGAGGTATAGCTGTTAATTACAACAGGAGCTTCCAAAGTCGCTCCCCACAATGCTTTGCATCCACAGCAGCAAGGCATTTTGGGGCGTGACTTTGAAAGCTTGCGCAGTAATTTGCAGCTATACCTCCCATGCTGTCTGCACACACGGAAGTGCAGTTTGGGGTCTTATTCACGTGTGTTGCCCCCACGAGCTCAGAACACTATACTACATCGGATCAGTCAATCATTATTATAGCAATAGTCTGATAACTAGGCAATAAGACTTTTTTAAATTAAGGGTTTGCAGAACAAATATTGTTTAGCAGTGGGTGCTGGGGTTGCCAGGTGTCGAGTATTAAACAGGACTGTCCTGTATTTGGACACTCTGGCCAGGGAAAAACAAGAGGTAATACTGGAAAAGTGTGTGTCTGATATTACCTCTCTGGGAATAGTGACCTGACCGGCACAGGGTGCCGTGGGATTTGCCCGAGCAGGGAGAGAGTAGGGCTGTTGTAAGGGCATGGGCAGATTCAGCCATCCTGATTGGTTGCATTACGCAGCCGCATCCAATCAGGTGTTAGGAGCCTGTGGGTGGGGCCAAGGAGAGGAGGAAACAGCACGGATTGGAGAGAGATTGTGTGTGTGTCTTGAGTGCGTTGCACCTTTCACCATAATGTCCAGTATTTTTGGTGAAGCCACCTGGCAACCTTAGTGGGTGTACAATGTAAAAAAAGCTTGGAGCCACTTGGGACCATGTCCTTCGAAGTAGCATGGAAAGGGCATCCGTGAGGTATGGGAAGCTTGTATTTATATACCAGTTAATAATACTTGTGTGGTAAAAAAAAATATATATATATATTTTTATACAGTGGAAATATTTTGTTCTTACACAATGCTGCTATGAAATGCTGTGTAATCTGTTGATAATAGGATACAGGCCCTGATCTGAGGATCTTAAAATCTTATTGTAAGGCATGTGGAAATAAAGTGATTGACCCAAGAAATAGTAGGTCACACACAGCCTGTCCATCAGCAGAAAACAACGTGACGTAGCATTAAGGATGGGCACGTTTCAGGATTTTAAATCTGAGCGCCGCAAACGTCCTAGTGCAGTTGTTGTTTTCATATTGGCTTTTTTTTTATTTTTTAATAAACTGGTCGAACTTTTGGAAAAACCTGCAAACGTTTGTAAAAAAAAAATGTACCCCAATGTAAAAATACATTTGTGAAGGTTTTTTTCCCCATAATTATGTACAAATCTAAAACCAATCGCGTTATGGCAAAACCAAAACACAAATTTTTTTTAAAATCAAAACACAGGTGTGGATGCCTTAAGACATTTGTAAATTGGACAAGCGTTACCATTTCATCATACAGTTGGTGGTACATTTATTGAACATTTGAATTTACAATTTATTTCTTTTATAATTTTGAGAGCACAAATGTGCATTTACTTTGCATGCAACATTTTCTTTTTCTGTTGATGCAGAAAAAACATTAGGCTTGAAGAGTGGACACGGCATGTTCTTTTATAAGAAGCACTCGTTTTGTTCATTGTTCTCGGGTCTTACGATATTCAATCACCTTTCATGTTTATAATTCACCTTCCACCTTTTCAACTATTCTTTGTTAATCCAGTGAGCATCACAGTCCCATGCTGTCACGAAGTTGCCTTTTTCCACATGTTTTAGATACAAATTTCCTTTAATCGAGCAATCCCAGGGGGCGATTTTATTTTTTGTGACTTAAATGTTTTTTTTTTTTTTAACATAGGTTTGAAGCAAGAGGTCTCCAGAGCTGATCCTCATTCATTTCAGCTCTGGGGACACCCTGCTTCCAGAGATACAGACCTCAGTATGGGGTGCCGGTGTCCACTGCAGCTGGGGTTTAAAGCTCCCGCGTAACGCGAACAATAGAAAGCTGAACCTGATGACGTCACGGCTTCCTATTGGCCCTCAGGGCGTGGGAGTTATGAAACACCGTCATTACATGAACCCTGCTTGCCAAGCAGAGCTACCAGCACCCAATAAGGAGGTCTGTATCTCTGGAAACAGGGGTCCCCGGAGCTGAAATGAGTGGGGTGCAGCTCCGGAGACCCCTACTTCAATGTTCAAAATAAAAATAAATTGCCAAAAACATTGCATGCTTGGATTGCCTCTTTAATAGTAAATCCACATATCAATTTTTATATTAGCCCAATCTTTAAAGTCAGCAACAATGAGCAAAGAAAACAGCAAGAAAATAAGCAGTGGAAGAGTACTAAATATTCAATGCAGAGATTTATGTGTGTTGATGAATTGTCGCGCATTCTTGTTAGAATTTTATCTCTTTGATTTGGACACTTGTGAGAACATAATACCATGATATAGCTGACTTTGTATCTCTTTCTTACTATTTACTAACAAAATGCCAAATTACTTTTAGCTGTTTTATATATGAAGTGCCATGAACCCCTTTACAGATTGAAGCTAACTCGTAAAGATCTGAATTGGTTCCTGATTGCCATTCGTTAGTACCAGTATTGCCATCAATTCTGTTTTATCACATGCAGCACAGGCATATTTCAAGTTCTTATCAAGACATTGTGCAGTGGTATTAAAAATGGCCCATCTCAGAAGTTTTACAATGGTGTAACAAATCTTATAGTATAGTAAGCCTTACAATCTAATTACTGTCATATTTGGGATAGTCTCGTGTAAGATTTAGCACAATAGGAAATCTCTTCATCTGAAATCTAGTTTCACCATGTCAGAGATTGAGTGCCTGGCAAAAAAAAGTGCCCATTTCGTAGCTATTTGAATTTCTTTGTCTTGTGTAATAGAATTTGTTTGTCTTATTAACCACAGAAAGGGGAGCCAGACTGCCATATCCTTCCACTGGACAGCACAGCACAGATGGGCTTTGAGATCCCATTGAATGATTCTGGTTCAGCTGGACTAGGAATAAGTCTGAAGGGAAACAAGTCCAGAGACACCAGGACAGATTTGGGAATTTTTATCAAATCCATCATCCACGGAGGGGCTGCTTTTAAGGTACGAAAGATTGTTCTTGTGCATATGGAAATTCAAAGGCAACAGATAGGTGCATGTCCACTTTGGCTTTTGCCAGAGCCAGTCAGTGGTGCTCGGTGCTCGTGCTAGATTTTTCATTACAGATATTTGTCCTTTTTGCATCGAGTTTCTCCCGCTCAGCAGATTCTGACATTTCTGTTTTGAACATTTGCATTCTGTTTATGTTAATGTTTTTCATCTGACACCGTCCTGCCGAGTCAGCCAATCCACGCCATTAAACTCCCCAATAGCAAATGTACAGCCTATGTTAAACGGCATACCGTGCCATCCATCATAGCTTGATCCCGGTGTCATCGTACTCTGCTCCTGTTATTTACCCTTCTGAAAAGAGACAGGGGGGAAAAAAAAGTTGCAAAGAAAGTGTTTGACATTTTTTGTTCTTTAGAAAAGATGATTTCTTTGGATTTTTTTATTAAATGTCTTCTTCCCCGGTTGTTCTGCAGCAAGTGGCTGTTCTGTCCCACGCCAGGATATTAAAGCTGCAGTCCAAAGTAGGACTGCATGTAACATAAGTTAAAACTTGGAGACTGACACTTTAAGACAAAAAAAAATCAAACAAGTGAAAGTTATGTTATGACTTTTGACCATTTATCCCGACAGTCGTTAAATATCGTAACTAGAAGTATAACATGTTCTCTGCCTTCATCTTGGCCTGATTCATTCTCTGTGCTCTGCTCTCTTTCTTAATTGGCCTTCTGATGCGGCAAACGTGCGCCGAAATCTAATTACTGTAACATTGGGGTGGAGCAAACAAGAGTGGCAAAGACACTGTGTTCAAAATACCCCCGATAAATGAAAACGTGACCATTTTCAGACGTTCCAAAATGATATAAAAATATGTGTCTGATTTATTTTTGCTTTCCAGAAAGGCATTAATCACCAAGATTTGATTAAACGTCTCACTGGCGTTAGTTGACACTCATGCTACACGTAACAGCACTTTTAAATCATCAGTCTTGCATATTTAACCGCATAAACCACGCAAACGTTGTCTAGCTTTCTGATTCCATGTCTGACAGCAATTTTTCAGCCTTCCGTTTAGTTGTTGGAGAAATCAATTATTTATATTGTGTAGAAATGGGTTCTCCTTTCAGTATTTCTGGGAGTGTGAAACCTAAGGTTTCCCAGATTGCCATGCTGCCTGGTAAGTTAAGCTTCAGGCCTAAGTTTTAAAGCTCTGAAAATTGCAAGATAATTTGTAAAGAACATTAAAGCAGCAGCTTTGATGTTAATATGGTAAGTGCTTCTCAGTTGAACACTGGGCTGCATTGATACTTCAAGTAATATTTAACCTTTACACTTTGTCTTTCTTGACCGCATTTCACAACTGTTGAGAATCATTTAACACCTTGAGTACTAAAAGGGCAGGGAAAATAACATAGTTACAGTGGGACGTTAATAGACTCCCATTAATCAAGAGCTAATTAAGCCCCTCTGTTGACGACATGAGTGTCTAAATTCACTTAGTTGTAAACCATACTTTTATTTTCCAATACTGCACAGCAAACTTCTGTGCGCTGTATATCATGTGGCAAAGATGCCATTAATCACAAACCGCCACTTGCTTATAACAGCGATGGGTTTGGGGTGTTATAACAAGCTTGTAGGTAAATTAGATTTTGAGTTTGATAGGAAATTAAAAGCTGAGATCATAGTGGACACTTTGCTCATCTATCTATCTATCTATCTATCTATCTATCTATCTATCTATCTATCTATCTATCTATCTATCATATATATATATATATATATATATATACACTCTGCACAAGAGACTGCAGCGGAACTTAATCAAGAAGAAACAGAAGAAACTACAACTCCTCTCTCATTATGACTGCAGACCATGGACACAACATAAGGGATTTCAAACCAACAAAAAGCAGGACAACTACTTAGAACTGGAAACCAGAACTGACTTTTCAAGACAGATACACAACCTCAACCCAGAAGAGCACACAGCCTGCCATGGAGTTATAAATCTGTCTGATTACGAACTCTCAAAACCTGAGACCTCAGTTCTCTCCAAGGGACTAACATTCTGTCCCACCACCAAACTGGATCAAATCCAATTATTCTCAGACCTAGAAGAATTCTTCAGGAGACTACGACTGAAAGAATACTTCCACAAAAAAGAGAGCACCCCCATAATGACAGAGAACAAGAAGAAGAAGCAGAACACGTACTTCACACCACCAACAGGACGCAACATCATACTTGACAGCTACATACAGAGCTTAAGATCACAAGTTTCCTTACTAGCATCAACACAGCAGAAAAAAACTATGTACAACCTATCCCCCATGGAGAGATCTGCTATCAAGGAACTGCGAAACAACCACAACATCACCATCAAACCAGCAGATAAAGGAGGCACAGTGGTGCTTATGAACACAAATAAATTCATAGAAGAAGGCAATAGACAACTCACAGACAACACCTACTACAAGAAACTCACGCATGATCCAACCCAGGAATATACAAAGCAACTCATGAATCTCATTCAAACATTCCCTAACCACCTGCAACCACAATTGAAGCAACTAATACCTGACAACCCAGGAGTTGTGATCTTCTACATGCTTCCCAAAATCCACAAACCAGGAAACCCCGGCAGACCTATTATAACAGGTATGGATACACTCACTGAACAAATATCAGGCTTAGTGGAGAATATCCTCAAACCTTTAGTCAGAAGCACCAACAGCTTCATACAAGAGTCCACAGATTTTCTCAATAATCTTAACAACATCAACCAACTACCATCCAACACACTGCTAGTTACCATGGATGTAGCACCCTCTCTATCCACCTTTAAGACCCACCTTAAGACACACTTGCTTAAAGAAGCATATGAATAGCACTGTGGATATTCTGAACACGATACATAAAGCTTGGCCCCCTGCAGACGCACTTACCAGAACTCCCTCCTACTGTCTCTGTACGTTCTACCTACCAATTAGACTGTAAGCTCCTCGGGGCAGGGACTCCTCTTCCGAAATGTTACTTTTATGTCTAAAGCACTTATTCCCATGATCTGTTATTTATATTATCTGTTATTTATATGATTACCCCATGTATTACTACTGTGAAGCGCTATGTACATTAATGGCGCTATATAAATAAAGACATACAATACAATACAATGTAGAATCCCTTTATAGCAGGGGTGGGGAACGTCCGGCCATTTGGTCCGGCCCGCAAGCTGCAAGCCTGCAAGCCTGCAAGAATGGTTTTAATTTTTTTTTTTTTTTTTAAACTCCCCCTTTCCTGATTGGCTGCCCGTGCTGTCACTCTGCCAAGATTTTTTTTTTTGGCCCGCCTCTTCCTACAGCACTGCCCCCTCCCTTCTCTCTTCCAGTAATGCCGGGCTCATTAGGCTCCGCCCCTCTGTCCCTCCCTTTAGGCTCCGCGGGCCTGCCAGTCTCTCAGCTGCACTGGCTCCCTATGCAACTCCAGCAGCCCATCCACGGCCCCAGGTAACCCACATGCCCCCTTATACCCCCACCCAGGCACCTTACAGACCCCAAGGGGGGATAGGGGTTATTTTTGTGTGTTTGCAGAGGTGGGCTTATTGTGTGTCTGTCTCTGTCATTGTGTGTGTGTGTGTGTCTGTCTCTGTCATTGTGTGTATGTGTGTGTGTGTGTCTGTCTGTCTGTCTCTGTCATTGTGTGTGTGTGTCTGTCTCTATCATTGTGTGTGTGTGTGTGTGTGTGTGTGTGTGTGTGTGTGTGTGTGTGTGTGTGTGTCAATGTCACTGTGTGTGTGTGTGTGTGTGTGTGTGTGTGTGTGTGTGTGTGTGTGTGTGTGTGTGTGTCAATGTCACTGTGTGTGTGTGTGTGTGTGTGTGTCAATGTCACTGTGTGTGTGTGTGTGTGTGTCAATGTCACTGTGTGTGTGTGTGTCAATGTCACTGTGTGTGTGTGTGTCAATGTCACTGTGTGTGTCTGGCACTGTCACTGTGTGTCACTGTCTCTGTGTGTGTGTGTGTGTGTGTGTGTCACTGTCTCTGTGTGTGTGTGTGTGTGTGTCACGGTCTCTGTGTGTGTGTGTCACGGTCTCTGTGTGTGTGTCACGGTCTCTGTGTGTGTCTGTGTGTGTGTGTGTGTGTCACGGTCTCTCTCTCTGTGTGTGTGTGTGTGTGTGTGTCACTGTCTCTGTGTGTGTCACTGTGTGTGTGTGTGTGTGTCACTGTGTGTGTGTGTGTGTGTGTGTGTGTGTGTGTGTGTGTGTCACTGTCTCTGTGTGTGTGTCACTGTCTATGTGTGTGTGTGTGTGTGTGTGTGTCACGGTCTCTGTATGTGTGTGTGTGTGTGTGTCACGGTCTCTCTGTGTGTGTGTGTGTGTGTGTCACTGTCTCTGTGTGTGTGTGTGTCACTGTCTCTGTGTGTGTGTGTGTCACTGTCTGTGTGTGTGTGTGTGTGTGTGTTTGTCACTGTCTCTGTGTGTGTGTCACTGTCTCTGTGTGTGTGTGTGTGTCACTGTCTCTGTGTGTGTGTCACTGTCTCTGTGTGTGTGTCACTGTCTCTGTGTGTGTGTGTCTCTGTCTCTGTGTGTGTGTGTGTGTGTCACTGTCTCTGTGTGTGTGTGTGTGTGTCACTGTCTCTGTGTGTGTGTCACTGTGTGTGTGTGTGTGTGTGTGTGTGTGTCACTGTCTCTGTGTGTGTGTGTGTCACTGTCTCTGTCTGTGTGTGTGTGTGTGTCACTGTCTCTGTGTGTGTGTGTGTCACTGTCTCTGTGTGTGTGTGTGTGTGTGTGTCACTGTCTCTGTGTGTGTGTCACTGTCTCTGTGTGTGTGTGTGTCACTGTCTCTCTGTGTGTGTGTGTCACGGTCTGTGTGTGTGTGTGTGTCACGGTCTGTGTATGTGTGTGTGTCATGGTCTCTGTGTGTGTGTGTGTGTGTCACGGTCTCTGTGTGTGTCACGGTCTCTGTGTGTGTGTGTGTCACGGTCTCTGTGCGTCTCACGGTCTCTGTGCGTCTCACGGTCTCTGTGCGTCTCACTGTCTCTCTCCCTGTGTGTGTGTGTATCTCACTGTCACTGTCTGTGTGTGTGTGTCTCTGTGTGTGTGTGTGTCACTGTCTGTCTCACGGTCACTGTGTTTGTGTGTCACTGTCTGTGTGTGTGGCAGCAGCCGCCTGAGGTGATTAAGGACCTGAGTATCACCAGGGCGGCGAGGGTAAGCAGCGCTCCAGGGGGGAGAGGGTATAAGAGGAGTGGGGGATGGGGGGGAGGGGTTATAAAAGGCTTGGGGGATAGAAGAACGAGTCTGCGGTGGGAGAGACACCTCACTACCGCCTCTCCTCCTCCTCCCCACACCGGGCAGCAGTTGTGGAGGGTACCTGCTCCGATCCCCCCTGCTCCGCCCCTCTCCCCCGTGCACTTACACGGCCCTCCTCCCCACACTGGATAGCAGTTGCGGAGGAGGGCACCTGCTCCGATCCCTCCTGCTCAGATTCCACCCCCCCCCCTTGCGCACTTACACGGTCCTCCTTCTCCCCACACCGAGAAGCAGTTGTGGAGGGTACATGCTCCGATCCCCCCCTGCTCCGCCCCCTCCCCGTGCACTTACACGGCCCTCCTCCCCACACCGGGTAGCAGTTGCGGAGGAGGGCACCTGCTCCGATCCCCCCCGATCAGATTTCCCTCCCACTGTGTGTCTGAGAGAGAGAGTGTGTGTGTGTGTCTGAGAGAGTGTGTGTGTGTCTGAGAGAGAGAGTGTGTGTGTGTGTGTGTGTGTGTGAGAGAGAGAGAGTGTGTCAGAGAGAGAGTGTGTCAGAGAGAGAGAGTGTCAGAGAGAGAGAGTGTGTCAGAGAGAGTGTCAGAGAGAGAGTGTGTCAGAGAGAGAGAGTATGTCAGAGAGAGAGAGTATGTCAGAGAGAGAGAGTATGTCAGAGAGAGAGAGCATGTCAGAGAGAGAGAGTATGTCAGAGAGAGAGAGTATGTCAGAGAGAGAGAGTATGTCAGAGAGAGAGTGTGTGTCAGAGAGAGAGTGTGTCAGAGAGAGAGTGTGTCAGAGAGAGAGTGTGTCAGAGAGAGAGTGTGTCAGAGAGAGAGTGTGTCAGAGAGAGAGTGTGTCAGAGAGAGAGAGAGTGTGTCAGAGAGAGAGAGAGTGTGTCAGAGAGAGAGTGTGTCAGAGAGAGAGAGTGTGTCAGAGAGAGAGAGTGTGTCAGAGAGAGAGAGTGTGTCAGAGAGAGAGTGTGTCAGAGAGAGAGAGTGTGTCAGAGAGAGAGAGAGTGTGTCAGAGAGAGAGAGAGAGTGTGTCAGAGAGAGAGAGAGTGTGTCAGAGAGAGAGAGTGTGTCAGAGAGAGAGAGTGTGTGTCAGAGAGAGAGAGAGTGTGTGTCAGAGAGAGAGAGAGTGTGTGTCAGAGAGAGAGAGTGTGTGTCAGAGAGAGAAAGAGTGTGTGTCAGAGAGAGTGTGTGTCAGAGAGAGAGAGTGTGTGTCAGAGAGAGAGTGTGTGTCAGAGAGAGAGAGTGTGTGTCAGAGAGAGAGAGTGTGTGTCAGAGAGAGAGAGTGTGTGTCAGAGAGAGAGAGAGTGTCTGAGAGAGTGGGTGTCTGAGAGAGACAGTGGGTCTGAGAGTCTGAGAGAGACAGTGGGTCTAAGAGTCTGAGAGAGACAGTGGGTCTGAGAGTCTGAGAGAGACAGTGGGTCTGAGAGTCTGAGAGAGACAGTGGGTCTGAGAGTCTGAGAGAGACACTGGGTCTGAGAGTCTGAGAGAGACAGTGGGTCTGAGAGTCTGAGAGAGACAGTGGGTCTGAGAGTCTGAGAGAGAGACAGTGGGTCTGAGAGTCTGAGAGAGAGACAGTGGGTCTGAGAGAGAGAGAGTGGGTCTGAGAGTCTGAGAGAGAGAGAGAGTGGGTCTGAGAGTCTGAGAGAGAGAGAGAGAGTGGGTCTGAGAGAGAGAGAGAGAGAGAGAGAGAGAGAGAGAGAGTGGGTCTGAGAGAGAGAGAGAGAGAGAGGGTCTGAGAGAGAGAGTGGGTCTGAGAGAGAGAGAGTGGGTCTGAGAGTCAGAGAGAGAGTGGGTCTGAGAGTCAGAGAGAGAGTGAGCCTGAGAGAGAGAGTGGGTCTGCGAGTCTGAGAGAGAGAGACTGAGTCTGAGAGTCTGAGAGAGAGAGCGAGAGAGAGAGTGGGTCTGAGAGTCTGAGAGTCTGAGAGAGTGTGTCTGAGAGTCTGAGAGAGAGTGGGTCTGAGAGTCTGAGAGAGAGTGGGTCTGAGAGTCTGAGAGAGAGAGTGGGTTTGAGAGTCTGTGAGAGAGAGTGGGTCTGAGAGTCAGAGAGAGAGAGTGGGTCTGAGAGTCTGTGAGAGAGAGTGGGTCTGAGAGTCAGAGAGAGAGAGTGGGTCTGAGAGTCAGAGAGAGAGAGTGGGTCTGAGAGGCTGAGAGAGAGAGTCTGAGAGAGAGACTGGGTCTGAGAGAGAGTGGGTCTGAGAGTCTGAGAGAGAGAGTGGGTCTGAGAGTCTGAGAGAGAGTGGGTCTGAGAGAGAGTGAGTCTGAGAGTCAGAGAGAGAGAGAGAGTCTGAGAGAGAGAGAGAGTGGGTCTGAGAGTCTGAGAGAGAGAGAGTGAGTCTGAGAGAGAGAGGGTCTGAGAGAGAGACTGGGTCTGAGAGTCAGAGAGAGAGCGAGAGAGAGAGAGAGAGTGGGTCTGAGAGAGAGAGTGGGTCTGCGAGTCTGAGAGAGAGAGACTGGGTCTGAGAGTCTGAGAGAGAGAGCGAGAGAGAGAGTGGGTCTGAGAGTCTGAGAGTCTGAGAGAGTGTGTCTGAGAGTCTGAGAGAGAGTGGGTCTGAGAGTCTGAGAGAGAGTGGGTCTGAGAGTCTGAGAGAGAGTGGGTCTGAGAGTCTGAGAGAGAGTGGGTCTGAGAGTCTGAGAGAGAGTGGGTCTGAGAGTCTGAGAGAGAGTGGGTTTGAGAGTCTGTGAGAGAGAGTGGGTCTGAGAGTCAGAGAGAGAGAGTGGGTCTGAGAGTCAGAGAGAGAGAGTGGGTCTGAGAGGCTGAGAGAGAGAGTCTGAGAGAGAGACTGGGTCTGAGAGAGTGGGTCTGAGAGTCTGAGAGAGAGTGGGTCTGAGAGTCTGAGAGAGAGTGGGTCTGAGAGAGAGTGAGTCTGAGAGTCAGAGAGAGAGAGTGAGTCTGAGAGAGAGAGAGAGTGGGTCTGAGAGTCTGAGAGAGAGAGAGTGAGTCTGAGAGAGAGAGGGTCTGAGAGAGAGACTGGGTCTGAGAGTCAGAGAGAGAGCGAGAGAGAGAGAGAGAGAGAGAGTGGGTCTGAGAGTGAGAGAGTGGGTCTGAGAGTCTGAGAGAGAGTGGGTCTGAGAGTCTGAGAGAGAGTGGGTCTGAGAGTCTGAGAGAGAGAGTGGGTCTGAGAGTCTGAGAGAGAGAGTGGGTCTGAGAGTCTGAGAGAGAGAGTGGGTTTGAGAGTCTGAGAGAGAGAGTGGGTTTGAGAGAGAGTGGGTCTGAGAGGCTGAGAGAGAGGGTCTGAGAGAGAGACTGGGTCTGAGAGAGAGTGGGTCTGAGAGTCTGAGAGAGAGAGAGTGGGTCTGAGAGTCTGAGAGAGAGTGAGTCTGAGAGAGAGAGTGAGTCTGAGAGAGAGAGAGAGTGGGTCTGAGAGTCTGAGAGAGAGAGAGAGAGAGAGAGAGAGAGAGAGTCTGAGAGAGAGAGAGTCTGAGAGAGAGAGAGAGAGAGAGAGAGAGAGAGAGAGAGAGAGAGTCTGAGAGAGAGAGTGGGTCTGAGAGTCTGAGAGAGAGAGAGTGGGTCTGAGAGTCTGAGAGAGAGAGAGAGTGGGTCTGAGAGTCTGAGAGAGAGTGGGTCTGAGAGTCTGAGAAAGAGTGAGTCTGAGAGAGAGTGGGTCTGAGAGTCTGAGAGAGAGTGGGTCTGAGAGTCTGAGAGAGAGTGGGTCTGAGAGTCTGAGAGAGAGTGGGTCTGAGAGTCTGAGAGAGAGACTGGGTCTGAGAGTCTGAGAGAGAGACTGGGTCTGAGAGTCTGAGAGAGACAGTGGGTCTGAGAGTCTGAGAGAGAGACAGTGGGTCTGAGAGTCTGAGAGAGAGACAGTGGGTCTGAGAGAGAGAGAGTGGGTCTGAGAGTCTGAGAGAGAGAGAGAGTGGGTCTGAGAGTCTGAGAGAGAGAGAGAGAGAGTGGGTCTGAGAGAGAGAGAGAGAGAGAGAGGGTCTGAGAGAGAGAGTGGGTCTGAGAGAGAGAGAGAGTGGGTCTGAGAGTCAGAGAGAGTGGGTCTGAGAGTCAGAGAGAGTGGGTCTGAGAGTCAGAGAGAGAGTGGGTCTGAGAGTCAGAGAGAGAGTGGGTCTGAGAGTCAGAGAGAGAGTGAGCCTGAGAGAGAGAGTGGGTCTGCGAGTCTGAGAGAGAGAGACTGGGTCTGAGAGTCTGAGAGAGAGGGCGAGAGAGAGAGTGGGTCTGAGAGTCTGAGAGAGTGTGTCTGAGAGTCTGAGAGAGAGTGTGTCTGAGAGTCTGAGAGAGAGTGGGTCTGAGAGTCTGAGAGTGGGTCTGAGAGTCTGAGAGAGAGTGGGTCTGAGAGTCTGAGAGAGAGTGGGTCTGAGAGAGAGTGGGTCTGAGAGTCTGAGAGAGAGTGGGTCTGAGAGTCTGAGAGAGAGAGTGGGTTTGAGAGTCTGTGAGAGAGAGTGGGTCTGAGAGTCAGAGAGAGAGAGTGGGTCTGAGAGTCAGAGAGAGAGAGTGGGTCTGAGAGGCTGAGAGAGAGAGTCTGAGAGAGAGACTGGGTCTGAGAGAGAGTGGGTCTGAGAGTCTGAGAGAGAGAGTGGGTCTGAGAGTCTGAGAGAGAGTGGGTCTGAGAGAGAGTGAGTCTGAGAGTCAGAGAGAGAGAGTGAGTCTGAGAGAGAGAGAGAGTGGGTCTGAGAGTCTGAGAGAGAGAGAGTGAGTCTGAGAGAGAGAGGGTCTGAGAGAGAGACTGGGTCTGAGAGTCAGAGAGAGAGCGAGAGAGAGAGAGAGAGAGAGTGGGTCTGAGAGTGAGAGAGTGGGTCTGAGAGAGAGTGGGTCTGAGAGTCTGAGAGAGAGTGGGTCTGAGAGTCTGAGAGAGAGAGTGGGTCTGAGAGTCTGAGAGAGAGAGTGGGTCTGAGAGTCTGAGAGAGAGAGTGGGTCTGAGAGAGAGAGTGG